>NC_142651.1:72010000-72312500 GCF_055504915.1 Nelumbo nucifera
ATAATCTGATTCCTGACTTATCCATTCAAATTAAGTCCACGGGTTGGACAAATTATTCACTGACAGAAAAAAAAACGAAGGATCTGGCTGATAGGACAAGTACAATCATAAATCAAATAGAAAGAATCACAAAAGAAAAAAAAAATACATTTCTAGCCCCAGAGAAAAATATTAATGCTAAGGAAACTAGTTGTGATAATAAAAGATCAGAATCACAAAAAAATATTTGGCAGATATTCAAAAGAAGAAGTGCCCGATTAATACGTAAATGGCACTTTTTTATAAAATTTTTTATTGAAAGGCTATACATAGATACCCTTTTATGTATTATTAATATTCCCAGAGTCAATGCACAACTTTTCCTTGAATCAACAAAAAAAATTATTGATAAATACATTTACAATGATGAAACAAATCAAGAAGGAATTGATGAAACAAATGAAAATGAAAATACAATTCATTTTATTTCGACTATAAAAAAGCCGCCTTTTCATATTAGTAATAGTAATAAGAATTCACAGATTTCTTGTGACCTATCCTCCTTATCACAAGCATATGTATTTTACAAATTATCACAAAACCAAGTTATTAATAAATATCACTTGAGATCTGTACTTCAATATAACGGAACATCTCTTTTTATTAAGGATAGACTAAAGGATTTTTTTCGAACACAAGGAATATTTCATTCCGAATCAAAGCATAAAAAACTTCGGAATTCGGGAATGAATGAATATGAATGGAAAAATTGGTTAAAGGGTCATTATCAATACGATTTATCTCAGACTAGATGGTTTAGATTAGTACCGCAAAAATGGCGAAATAGAGTCAATCAACGTCGTACGATTCAAAATAAAGACTCACAAAAATTGGGTTCATACGAAAAAGACCAATTCCTTTTTTACGAAAAACAAAATGATTATACACTAAATTCATTACCGAATCAAAAAGACAAATTTAAAAAACACTACAGATATGATCTTCTATCACATAAATATATTAATTATGAAGATAAGAAGGACTCATATATTTATGAATCGCCGTTACAAGTAAATGAGGGCCCAGGGCTTCCCTATAATTACAATACACATAAACCCGAACCATTTGATGTGCTGAGGGATCTACCTATTAGTGATTATCTAGGAGAAGATTATATTATTGATACGAAAAAAAATCTGGATAGAAAATATTTTGATTGGAGAATTCTCCATTTTTGTCTTAAAAATAGAAAAAAAATAGATATTGAGGTCTGGGCCAATATGGATACCGGCGCCAACATTAATAAAAAAACTAAGACTGGAACTAATGATTATCAAAAAATTGATAAATTTTATAAAAAAGACCTTTTTTATCTCACGATTCATCAAGAAATCAACCCATCCAATAAAAAGAAAAACCTTTTTGATTGGATGGGAATGAATGAAGAAATACTAAATCGTTCCATATCAAATCTGGAACTTTGGTTCTTTTCGGAATTACTACTACTTTATGATACATATAAGATTAAACCATGGGGCATACCAATCAAATTACTTCTTTTAAATTGGAATAGAAACGAAAACGTTAGTGAAAATAAAAACATCAACGAAAAACAAAAAAAGGATTTTCGTATATCACGTATATCATCTAATGAAAAAAAAATTCTTGAATTAGAAAATCGAAATCAAGAAGAAAAAGGACCGCCAGGCCAAGGGGATCTTGGACCAGATGCGCAAAACCAAGAGAATCTTGGATCAATTCTATCAAACCAACAAAACGATCTTAAAGAATATTATGCGGAATCAGACATTAAAAACCATAGAAAGAAAAAGCAATTCAAGAACAACATAGAAGTGGAACTCGATTTCTTCCTGAAAAAACATTTGCTTTTTCAATTGAGACCGGATTATCCTTTGAATAAAAAAATGATCAAGAATATCAAAGTATATTGTTTCCTGCTTAGACTGAAAAATCCAAAGGAAATTGCTATATCTTCTATTCAAAGAAGAGAAATGAGTCTGGATGTAATGGTGATTCAGAAAGATATAACTCTTACAGAATTGATAAAAAAGGGGATATTTATTATCGACCCTATTCGTCTGTCTATAAAATGGGATGGGCAATTTATTATGTATCAAACCATAGGTATTTCTTTGGTCCATAAGAATAAGCACCAAACTAATCAAAGATACCGAGAAAAAAGGTATGTTGATAAGAATGATTTTGATGAATCCATTTCAAAACATGAACAGATGGTTGGGAATGGAAGAAAAAATCAGTATGATTTGCTTGCTCCTGAAAATATTTTATCGCCTAGACGTCGTAGAAAATTGAGAATTCGAATTTGTTTCAATTTGGAGAATGGGAATGTTGTAGATAAAAATCCAGTATTTTATAATGGAAACAACGTAAGGAACTGTGGTCAATTTTTGACTGAGGACAAACATCTTGATACAGATACAAATAATTTCATTAATATTAACTTAAAGTTCTTTCTTTGGCCCAATTATCGATTAGAAGATTTAGCTTGTATGAATCGTTATTGGTTTGATACCAATAATGGCAGTCGTTTTAATATGTTAAGGATACATATGTATCCCCGATTGAAAAGAAATTGATGGTACATTTCATTTCGTATATATCCCTGCCATAGATCATATATGAAGGTAAACAAATGTATACACGCGTTGCGTTGTATTACATTCTGATACAGGATACTGATTCAATGACATATCCATTAGATCTAGGAATGAATCGGCGGAATCTTCTTTAAGTCCAAATTTTTCTCTTTTGTGAGTGCAGAAATGTACTATCCTTTTGTATCCGTATCCAAATCCAATTGAAAAATTAGGTTGATTATTGATTAATTTGATAGAAAAAGTTATACATGAATAAATTCAAATTATTGTGTATACCAGATTAAAATAAAATAACTGGCAGTATTATTATTACTGATCGGTAAAATTCAAATCTATAGAAAAGAAAGGGGGCGAAAAATTATTTTTATGGTAAAAAAAAATTCATTCATCTCAGTTATTTCGCAAAAAGAAAAAGAAGAAAACGAAAACAGGGGATCTGTTGAATTTCAAGTATTAAGTTTCACCAATAAAATACGGAGACTTACTTCACATTTGGAATTGCACAGAAAAGACTATTTATCTCAAAGAGGTTTACGGAAAATTTTGGGAAAACGTCAACGGCTGCTAGTTTATTTGTCAAAGAAAAATAGAGTACGTTATAAAGAATTAATCAGTCAATTGGATATTCGGGAGCCAAAAACTCGTTAATTTGAAAATTCGTTTTGAATTATTTGATTTATTAGATCTTGAATTTTGATGAACTTCGTTTTCAGGAATTCATGGAATAATGAATCGGGGAAAAAATATATGACTGTACCAGCTACAAGAAAAGACCTCATGATAGTCAATATGGGCCCTCACCACCCATCAATGCATGGTGTTCTTCGACTCATCGTTACTCTAGATGGTGAAGATGTTATTGACTGTGAACCCATATTGGGTTATTTACACAGAGGGATGGAAAAAATTGCGGAAAACCGAACAATTATACAATATCTGCCTTATGTAACTCGTTGGGATTATTTAGCTACTATGTTCACAGAGGCAATAACTGTAAATGCACCAGAACAGTTGGGAAATATTCAAGTACCTAAAAGAGCCAGCTATATCAGAGTTATTATGTTGGAGCTGAGTCGTATAGCTTCCCATTTGTTATGGCTTGGCCCTTTTATGGCGGATATCGGTGCACAGACTCCTTTCTTCTATATTTTCAGAGAGAGAGAATTAATATATGATCTATTCGAAGCTGCCACAGGTATGCGAATGATGCATAATTATTTCCGTATCGGAGGAGTAGCTGCTGATCTACCTTATGGCTGGATAGATAAATGTTTGGATTTCTGCGATTATTTTTTAACGGGGGTTGCTGAATATCAAAAGCTTATTACGCGGAATCCCATTTTTTTGGAACGAGTTGAAGGAGTGGGCATTATTGGTGGAGAGGAAGCAATAAATTGGGGTTTATCAGGACCAATGCTACGAGCTTCCGGAATCCAATGGGATCTTCGTAAAGTTGATCATTATGAGTGTTACGATGAATTTGATTGGGAAGTCCAATGGCAAAAAGAAGGAGATTCATTAGCTCGTTATTTAGTACGAATCGGTGAAATGACGGAATCCATAAAAATTATTCAACAGGCTCTGGAAGGAATTCCGGGGGGGCCCTATGAGAATTTAGAAGTCCGACGCTTTGCTAGAGCAAAAGATTCCGAATGGAATGATTTTGAATATCGATTCATTAGTAAAAAGCCTTCTCCCACTTTTGAATTGTCGAAACAAGAACTTTATGCGAGAGTGGAAGCCCCAAAGGGGGAATTGGGAATTTATCTGATAGGAGATCAGAGTGTTTTTCCCTGGAGATGGAAAATTCGTCCACCAGGTTTTATCAATTTGCAAATTCTTCCTCAGCTAGTTAAAAGAATGAAATTGGCTGACATTATGACGATACTAGGTAGTATAGATATCATTATGGGAGAAGTTGATCGTTGAAATGATAATTGATACGACAAAAGCACAAGTTATCAATTCTTTTTCCAGATCGGAATCCTTAAAAGAGGTCTATGGGCTCATATGGTTGCTTGTCCCTATTTTGACTCTTATATCGGGAATCACAATAGGGGTACTAGTAATTGTGTGGTTAGAAAGAGAAATATCCGCAGGGATACAACAACGTATCGGACCTGAATACGCCGGCCCTTTGGGAATTCTTCAAGCTCTAGCAGATGGAATCAAACTACTTTTCAAAGAGGATCTTCTCCCATCTAGAGGAGATGCTCGTTTATTCAGTATTGGACCATCTATAGCGGTCATATCAATTCTACTTAGTTATTCAGTAATTCCTTTTGGTTATCGCCTTGTTCTAGCCGATCTTAGTATAGGTGTTTTTTTATGGATTGCCATTTCAAGTATTGCTCCTATTGGACTTCTTATGTCAGGATATGGATCGAATAATAAATATTCCTTTTCAGGTGGTCTACGAGCTGCTGCTCAATCAATTAGTTATGAAATACCATTAACTTCATGTGTGTTATCAATATCTCTACGTGTGATTCGTTGGAACATGAACTTTTATCTATTTCCTTTCGTTCTAGAAAAGAAGAAAAGAGTTAAAAGAAGAAAAGAGTTGAATGTATTGAATAGATATCTTGATTTTTTTATTCATCATTCGGGTCGATGAACTAAACCAGATAGTTATATGAGTGAAACAAAACAGCTTATAAATTCGCAGTAAAAAGATTGAGTCTCATTCCCTATGTACAAGAGTTAAGCAGAAGTAAACAAAAACTGTAACAGCAGTTTACCCCAAGATTCTTGATTAGTCATCATGGCTTGAAGCGGGTGCAAAAGATCAACTGTATGGAGTTTTTACTTACTATTGCTATTGTGTTGTATGTATTACCATACCGGGGATCGAGCAAAAATGAGTGGGCGGTTAGGAACACCAAGGTACACAAAGGATTAGTAATGAAGATAATGTAAGTTATCCAAAAGATATTTCTGGATAAAAGATAAAAGGAATCCTAATGGGGGCTTTAAGTTGGTAGAAATGATCAAGAAGTACTTCCCCATGATCCCGATCCAGAGTATGCTCCTATCCACTGATTAAAGAAATGACTATCAGGGACGAAGTAATCTTTTATTTTTTTTAGAGTCCCCCCTTTCTGAGAAAGAAGAATAGGAACGAAAGAAATGGAATGCAATTGCAATAGGAAAAAAAATGAAATAAAAAAATTTTTTCTTTCTTTTCTTTATCCATATTCATAGCGATAGAATTATTATCATGATTCATGAACAAATGTAGAATTCTTTTTCGTAATCGAAAGATATGGGTCGAAATATCTATTGATACAACAGGTATTTTATTGAAGGGTTAAGTTATTACTGAACAAAAAAGAAAAAAATGGAAATAATAAAGGATGAGATCAATTCAGAAGCACTTTATTTTGTTATTATAGCAGACAGAATTCCATTGGTCTAATTCGGGACTCTCCGATGTATCTTTACTCTTTCTACTCTCCAAACATATCGAGATAATACCGAAGTGGTCCCTAGATTTATTTGTGGCCCTTGAGGAGCCGTATGAGGCTGAAGTCTCATGTACGGTTCTGTAATAGCGATGGGAACAGTGATGTTATCACCGACTATAATTATCTAACAGTTCAAGTACAGTTGATATAGTTGAGGCGCAGTCAAAATATGGTTTTTGGGGTTGGAATTTGTGGCGGCAGCCTATCGGGTTTGTCGTTTTTCTAATTTCTTCCCTAGCAGAATGTGAGAGATTACCTTTTGATTTACCAGAAGCAGAGGAAGAATTAGTAGCAGGTTATCAAACCGAATATTCAGGTATAAAATTTGGTTTATTTTATGTTGCTTCCTATCTAAATCTACTAGTTTCTTCATTATTTGTAACAGTTCTTTACTTGGGCGGCTGGAATCTCTCTATTCCGTACATATTCATTCCTGAGCTTTTCGGAATAAATAAAGTGGGGGGGGTCTTTGAAACAACAATTGGTATCTTTATTACATTAGCTAAAGCTTATTTGTTCCTGTTCATTCCTATCGCAACAAGATGGACTTTACCTAGAATGCGAATGGACCAACTATTAAATCTTGGGTGGAAATTTCTTTTACCCATTTCTCTAGGTAATCTATTATTGACAACTTCTTCCCAACTCCTTTCACTGTAAAGGAATACTATATTTATATTTATGTTATTTTAGGTTCATAACTTCTCTCAAACAAGAGCAAGAGAAAGAAACATCAAATTCTTTTATTCATAGATATTCACAATATGCTACCTATGGTAACTGGGTTCATGAATTATGGTCAACAAACAATACGAGCTGCAAGGTATATCGGTCAAAGTTTCATGATTACCTTATCCCACGCGAACCGTTTACCTGTAACTATTCAATATCCCTATGAAAAATTGATCACATCAGAGCGTTTCCGCGGTCGAATCCACTTTGAATTTGATAAATGCATTGCTTGTGAAGTATGTGTTCGTGTATGTCCTATAGATCTACCCGTTGTTGATTGGAGATTGGAAACTGATATTCGAAAGAAACGATTGCTTAATTACAGTATTGATTTTGGAATCTGTATATTTTGTGGTAACTGTGTCGAGTATTGTCCAACAAATTGTTTATCAATGACTGAAGAATATGAACTTTCTACTTATGATCGTCACGAATTGAATTATAATCAAATTGCTTTGGGTCGGTTACCAATATCAGTAATTGGAGATTCTACAATTCGAACAATTATGAATTCAACTCAACTAAAAATAGCCACGGGAAAATCCCTTGATTCAAAAACAATTACCAATTACTAAGATTCCGTTTTGATCTAAAGGAAGCGAAACTTCTTTCATTTTACTTGGTCAATAACTAAAAATCCTAACTATTAATTGATGAGAATCACGGCTTAATTTTGATTGAAAATCTATTCATATATCCGTTTTCGAAATATAGAAAAAATATAATTATATAATTATATATATAATTATAATTATATATAATATATTATATATATATAATTTCGAACTACTCTTTCGGATACTACTCTTTCGGATATAGAATGGGATTGATCCAATAACTGTATCTACATCAATCCACACCCATTCGAATTTCATTTAATTCAATTTTATTCAATTAGGAACGTATCATAAAAAAAAATAGGGTAACTTCTTTTTTCCCGGTCCGGTCAATAAGGTCATGAAAAATTTCGACTTATTTATCTCTTATTTTACATATAATGGATTTACCTGGGCCAATACATGATTTTCTTTTAGTATTTCTGGGATCAGGTCTTATATTAGGGGGCCTAGGAGTAGTATTACTTACCAATCCAATTTATTCTGCCTTTTCATTAGGATTGGTTCTTGTTTGTATATCCTTATTCTATATACCATCGAACTCTCATTTTGTAGCTGCTGCCCAGCTTCTTATTTACGTGGGAGCCATAAATGTCTTAATCATATTTGCTGTGATGTTCATGAATGGTTCAGAATATTACAATGATTTCCATCTTTGGACCATTGGAGATGGAGTCACTTCATTGGTTTGTACAAGTATTTTTTTTTCACTAATTACTACTATCCTAGATACGTCATGGTATGGGATTATTTGGACTACAAGATCAAACCAGATTATAGAACAGGATTTGATAAGTAATGGTCAACAAATTGGAATTCATTTATCAACAGATTTTTTTCTTCCATTTGAACTCATTTCTATAATTCTTTTAGTTGCCTTGATAGGTGCAATTGCTATGGCTCGTCAGTAATAAATACTTAGAAATAAAAATAAATAAGGACTTCTTTTTTTCTGTATTATCACATCCATTTTACTTCTTACTTCCATTTTTTCTTTTCTATTTTCAGATTGTTCATGTTTAAAAAAAAATGGAAATGCTTTTTGTTCGATCTATTACCAATATCTTCCTTTGTTCCGTTCTTGTTATATTCTAGTCAATCGAATCGGTTGAATTGTTGTTCATATTGAAATGAATCGAGATTGATGAGGAGTTAGTCAATGATGCTCGAACATGTACTTGTTTTGAGTGCCTATTTATTTTCTATCGGTATTTATGGATTGATTACGAGCCGAAATATGGTTAGAGCACTTATGTGTCTTGAGCTTATACTGAATGCGGTTAATCTAAATTTCGTAACATTTTCTGATTTTTTTGATAGTCGCCAATTAAAAGGAGACATTTTCTCGATTTTTGTTATAGCTATTGCAGCCGCTGAAGCAGCTATTGGGCCAGCAATTGTTTCGTCAATTTTTCGTAACAGAAAATCAACTCGTATCAATCAATCGAATTTGTTGAATAAATAGTAGTAATAAAATAAATTAAATATAATATTAAAATTAAATAAATATTATAAATAGAAATAGTAGTAATCATATCATATAAATAAAGAATAGAATATTCACCAATTCGAATTAGCATATATGACACGTATGACCATTTTTGCTAAAACATAAGAAATCAAAGTATCTTGGCCCTCTCTCATAAACAGATCCAGAAGTAGATTAATTAAAAAATTTCTGATAAATCATTGATTCGTCTGGTATCTACAATATATGATATGATTCATTTATTATATTACTTTACTAGATCGAAATTTTATGACGTTCACAAAAATTTAAAGATCCAATGTCACATTCAGTAAAGATTTATGATACATGTATAGGATGTACTCAATGTGTACGAGCCTGCCCCACAGATGTATTAGAAATGATACCTTGGGACGGATGTAAAGCTAAGCAAATTGCTTCTGCTCCAAGAACAGAGGACTGTGTAGGTTGTAAGCGATGTGAATCTGCTTGTCCAACAGATTTCTTGAGTGTCCGGGTTTATTTATGGCATGAAACAACTCGCAGCATGGGGCTAGCCTATTGATACGTTCCAGAAAACTCCACTTGAATCCATTTGATTTCTCTTTACCGACAAAAACCCGTACTCGATAAAAAATATCTATAGATATTTTTTTATCTCGAGCACGGGTTTTTCTGGTCAAAGTGTATCTTGTCTTTACCATGAATTTTTTTCCTTGGTTAACAATAATTGTAGTTTTGCCGATATCCGCGGGTTCTTTAATTTTCTTTCTCCCTCATAAAGGAAATAAGGTGATTCGCTGGTATACTATCAGTATATGCTTAATAGAACTCCTTCTAATGACCTATGCATTCTGTTATCATTTCAAATTGGACGATCCATTAATCCAACTGGAAGAGGATTATAAATGGATAAATATTTTTGATTTTCACTGGAGATTAGGAATCGATGGACTTTCCATAGGACCCATTTTACTGACGGGGTTCATTACTACTTTAGCTACTTTAGCGGCTTGGCCAGTTACTCGAGATTCCCGATTGTTCCATTTCCTGATGTTAGCAATGTATAGTGGTCAAATAGGATCATTTTCTTCTCGAGACCTTTTACTTTTTTTCATCATGTGGGAGTTAGAATTAATTCCTGTTTACCTACTTCTATCCATGTGGGGAGGAAAGAAACGTCTGTACTCCGCTACAAAGTTTATTTTGTACACAGCAGGGGGTTCTATTTTTCTTTTACTAGGAGTTCTGGGTATGGGTTTATATGGTTCCAATGAACCAACATTAAATTTTGAAACATCAGCTAATCAATCATATCCTGTGGCATTAGAAATAATATTCTATTTTGGATTTCTTATTGCTTATGCTGTTAAATCACCGATTATACCCCTACATACATGGTTACCAGATACCCACGGAGAAGCACATTACAGTACATGTATGCTTCTAGCCGGAATCTTATTAAAAATGGGAGCGTATGGATTGGTTCGGATCAATATGGAATTTTTACCCCATGCTCATTCTATATTTTCTCCCTGGTTGATGATAGTAGGCACAATTCAAATAATCTATGCAGCTTTAACATCTCCCGGTCAACGCAATTTAAAAAAGAGAATAGCTTATTCCTCGGTATCTCATATGGGTTTCACAATTATAGGAATTGCTTCCATAACCGATACGGGACTTAATGGAGCCATTTTACAAATAATCTCTCATAAATTTTATTATGTTTTTTAGTGTTATATATGTTGTTTTATGTTTTGCCACCCTATAAGGGCATAATTGTCTTTGTACTGTTCTATTATTTTAGTATAAATAACAAGTGAAGGGGGCGACCAGATCTCTTTTCTTTTCAACTTCTCTTCTTCTCTTTCTCTCTTCCTTCTCTCTTCAAGAAACTACTTTCTTTCATATTATTTTTTAGTTCAAAAGATTCCTACTAAGACAACTCAAGACTCTGGAGTTACAGCAATGAAAAAAGGAAATATAAATGGTTGACCAAAGACATGGAAGTTCGATGCACGTGGATAAAAAGAAGTGTTAATTCTTTTATGGATTATCTAGACAAGGGATGAATAGGAATTCTATTTTTTGGGCTCAATTGTAACTATTGTTGTATTTTGGGTGACAGTTGTGGGGAGTTAAGATATTTTAGCTCCCCTTCCATGTACTCCTTTTTTAATCATTTAATGAAATCTCATTGTAACTGTTGTATTTTGGGTGACAGTTGTGGGGAGTTAATATATTTTAGCTCCCCTTCCATATACTCCTTTTTTAATCATTTAATGAAATCTCGGTTATTGACCAAAACAAAATATATATGATTGCAAAACAGACAAAATCACCTAGCTGTGAATTGTATCTACTTTCCTATTAAATGACGTCCCTAGAAAGTAATCTCGGTATCCATAAAACACTTATCTAAACTAAAATTCCAAATAATAGCCATAAGGAGATTTACATAAAACTCATTCAATTAAAGAAAAAATCAACAGATATATAAATCAATAATAGATATATAATGACACCCCCTCTGCAAGCATGCAAAACTTACCTGGATCTAAGATTATCAAAGGCTTATAATAAAGATTGTATCCTTGAGAACTTTTGACATATATAAAATTAATCAAATTGGGGATATAATAAACAGGTAAAGAAATTGATAACAGAATAGTCTACTACACCTGCTTTCCATGTATGTACAATGTTCAAACCAATTAAAATTAAAAGTATATATAACAAAAGCTAAAACATTGTTTAAAAATCATACCATCAATACAGACGGTTTTACTGATCAAAAGCAATGCTAGAAATATGTTTTGGTAAAGGCATTAATGGAAATATGTTGCTAGCTGAAAACATGTAATCCAACCAAAACTACAAGCTAATTAAGGCTTACCAAGAAAAAGGGGAAAAAAAGTCATCATAAAGAATGTAAATTTCTCCTTACATGGTCTCCTGTGATTGTAGTAGTTGCTTTGCTCAACAATATTAAAAATACAGAGCTATAGAAGTTATATGAGCAATAAAACATGTGCTCCATACATACTTTAAAGCTATTTACCAATATAAGAAAATTGTAACTTTAAATATCACTTTTAGAGTTACAATATTTGCAACCACTTCTACTAATATCCTCAAGATGATAATGGCTAATTCAGAAAAAGAAGCAACCAACAGTTCACACTGAACGGATACAAAGGTCATGGCATTCACTTCTTGTATCTTGTTTGTATCTAAACAGATTTGATGCAGTAGCCCTGACTTAGGATTCAATGGTTGTGCTATGGTTGCCAAGAATTGGCAGCCGGTGTTGTCAAAGGGTTGCCCAAAACAATGGGCCAGGCTATAATGGTTGCAGGGTTCATCTAAATAATCCTTTGTTGAAACAGTGAGTTAGGATCTGGCCATGGTTACCATGTGCATTGTCACTAGTTCTAAGGTGGTGGAGGAAAGAAAATGCTTCAAGTGCTATTTAGTGGGCTGCTTTGTGGAAGAAGTGGGACATTGTAATAGGACTGCAAGTCACATACCTGATTTGAAGAATTTAAAAAATTACTAACCCAAGCCCGTCCAAGTTGCACCCCCTAGATTGCAGGCAGGTGGCAAGTTGGGTGGTCCAAAAAATGGAGAAACACCTCGGTGATGAGGGTCAAACATCTAGTAGGGGTTCTTTTCCTCTTCATCTTTCCCTTGAGCAGGGAAGCAGACACATCCAAGGTCTCCTCTCAATGGTGTAGGTGTGCTACTAAACTACTGGAGCTTGTGTGCTGGAGTGTCCAATAATGACACTGAAGAGGTGGAAGACAATAGGTTCTTGTGGCTACATATATATGGCCTTTCCCTCTTCTTATGGAACCTAAAAATTATTAAAACGATGGTAGGGGTGCAACTTGGCCAAGCTCGGCTTGGGCTTTTGCAAAACATGAGTTCCAAGAAGGCTTTCAAACCCCCACCAACAATGTTTTTAAAATTGAACCGGACAATGAACCGATCGGGGGTCCGATTCCCAAGTCAAGGTTCGACCATTCGAACTGAATGGATGGCCCATTTTGACAAAAAATAAAAATTTAAAAAATAAATAAATAACAGACAAACCGTTGGATGGTTCGACTACTTGGGTCAGTGGTTTGCTGACCAAATCAACGTTTTTTGGGGAAATAATGGTTCTGGGGTAAAACAGAACCGGTCACCTGACTAGTTCCTAGTTTTTCCAGTTTGATTGTCCAGTTCGGTCCAGTTTTGAAAAACATGCCCATTTCCCTAGGTCATACCTAGCTCATAGAAGCCCAAGCCCAACACCAAAAATTAAAAATAAAAGACTATAAAACCTAAATGAAAAGTTAAAATGCAAAACATAAGTTCCAGGAAGGTTTTCAAGCCCAACCAATTTGCCTAGATCAGACCAAGCTCACATAAGCTGAAAGTGGTGATAGGATTAGCTTGAACTAAGCTTGGGTTGGTAAACTTGGGCATTGACCATTGACTTTGATTGTACTAGGCCTAGATTTAAGGTTTAGGTCATGGGGTCAGGCCTAAACTTGGTTCAACCCCCCCCCCCCCAAGTTATAGGTCATATTTGTTTCTGCTTCATAATAACTCAGAGAACAAAAGAGTAGAATATCATACATAGACAAGAGATAACAGCAGAAAGTACTCACAGATTGTGCTTCTTCTTGATGTGTCAATGGCCGATTGGGGCGATAAGTATGGTTTTGACGCTTTGCCCAAAGCCAAAAACGCTGGAACTGCACTGGTATACCACTCTCTTTTGCAACCTCCTCCTGTTGACAGTTATATTAGGTTGACAACCACCAAATCATCAAGGAAAGACCACAACTCTAACAGAATAAGCTTTGTTTTATATCTTCTTTAACAGAATTAGCTTCATATTAACACATTAAATGATAGTCAAAGATGATGATGACAAATAACGTTAACAAGAATGAAAATGATCAGACTAGTGGTACTCATATGAACAGACAAGTAGTGATTAAAAGATATATGGCTCCTCAAATTAATGTTCACAGATCAACTCTTTGCAACAGAAATCTGTGATGCAAAAGCATAACTAACAATACATATAGAAGCATTGCCAGATAATTTTGTTGCTACAATGCCTAAAAGAAGGCCATTACTCAATGTTGGTCCCAGGCACCTGCTATATGGGGTACTGGGAGAGATAGACTGGATACGGTCCTAAACTTTGGCATTTCTTTTGCACAAAGTAACTGCCCTCATATGCTAGAGTGCATAAGTATCAAATATGTTTCAGAATAAATAGCATCGCACGGTTTCTTGTCTTTAAACTCATTTGTAGTCGGGCCACAAAATAAGGGCACTATTGTAATTTGTTCTCAGATTAGAAATATTATGTCTGTGGGTGTGAATAGTAGCCAATACACCACAATCAAACAAATCCTCTTCTTCTTGGTATCAGAGCTCCTAGGTATCAACTTGGTATCTGAGAACCTCTTGGTCATGGGCAGACATTTTTTACTGACTCCGTCTACAAGGGAGACCAGCTGGCGTCAGACCACTGATTTTAGAAACATTTTTGTATGACTCTTGTAGTCATTTGAAGCTTCTATAAGATACTGTGGTTTGCCCAGCAAAAATCGGTTAAAAATCTAGATTCAACGTTGGGCCTTTCTCTATAATATTGGAGTTTTTCAGCATGAAACCTAGTTCACTTGGCTCATTTTTAAGTTTCTAGATTAATGGGAAGATGCCTCATATTTTTCTGAACCCTAAAAAATTTTGGGGAGATTTTTCTCTCCTATTTTGCCACTAGCCAATTTTAATTTTTTGCTTTCAACCGTGTTTTGACCAAGGATGTGTCGAGTACTTCCAATGCACTTCTTGGAAATGTGGAGACCTCCAATAGCATGATAACAATAGTGAAACTCAATGGGACAAACTTTCTGGAGTGGTCTCAATCAACTTAACTTACCATCACAGGAAGAGGTAGATGGGATTTATTACAGGCAAGGAAGTGAAGTTGAAGCCTGAAGATCCAAAGTTTGCTAAATGGGAGAAAGACAACTTGTTGGTAATGTCATGGTTGGTTTGCTCAATTCAACCTCATATTGCCAGTATCTATATGTTCCTATCCACTACCAAAGATACTTGGGATAGAGTTGTTGCTACCTACTCCCAAACTAAGAATACAACTAGAGTGCATCATATTCAAAGAGAAGTTGTAGTATGCATCAAGGGGAGAGATCAGTGCCCATGTGTTTTTTCCCTACAATCACTTTGGGAAGAAATAGAACACTTGAAGGTTTTGTAATGTAAAGGCCCTATAGACAATGAACAGTACCAGAGGTAATATTAAGGAGAATAGAGTATTTGACTTTCTGGTTGATTGAATCCTGTGTTTAACTTTACAAGGCAACACATTCTTAGTGCAGATATTGTCGCTCTTTCAGCTACATACTCCCTGCTGCAGGGGAAGGAGAGCAGAAGAGCTACTAATGATGCAACCTCTGGTGACTGAGCACTCAACCTTTATGTCATCTAAACTCAAGTAAAGCACAAACAAGCACACTGTCAATGAAAAACCTAAAGATGTGGTGTGTGAGTAATGTAAGAAGCCTAGACATGCCAAGGACAGATGTTGGAAATTAAATCCTTATTTGAAACCAATGTTGAAAGGTAATGCTCATTTGGCCACTGTTGGCAGTGGCGTTCAGCCCATTTCTGCTTCATCTTCTTCCCTAGACCACTCTGATTTGATGGATAAACTTCGGAGTCTCTTGCTACACCTACAAAAGAGTGGGGGACATCTACATTCACTAGTACTGATTTTTTCTTTGAAAAAGGTAAGGTAAATTTATTAAAATCATAAAAAAAGAATACAAAGAGGCCCCACACAAGAGCCAAAGCTAGGCATGGGGCCCAATATACATTACAACTCAAGAAGGCTTCTAGAGCTCAGAAGGGCTCCAAACACCCTGGTTTGGAGACCTTTTACAGATGCAATCCAAGACACCAACTTGCCAATGGACCTCACTGAAAATATTCCATCTGCACTCCAGTTCCAGCTCCAGCTGTCTTCTTCAAGCAAGTTTATGGCCTGATTGAATATCAGCTCAAACAGCTCCCTCACTTGATTGATTTCCCAATCCTGAAAATTTCTTCTGAACATGGGACTCCAAATGCTTCCTGATTGTCTGCAAGAAGAAACAATTGGGGGAACATCTCTGCCAATGGCCTTTCAGTACACCACTTGTCCTTCCAAAAGCTTAATTGCTGCCCATTCCCAACTTCAGAGCCAGACCTCTACTCAGCAAGGCATAAATGTCCATGATCTTCTTCCAAAGAAAGAACCCTAAGGATGTGACGTTAGAACTGATTACCCAGTCCCCTCTACCAATGTCATATTTAGCTGCTACCGGTCCCCTCTATCAGACCTCTACTCAGCAAGGGATAATGGAGTCCAGATCCATTTACCTAGGAGGGCTTCATTAAATAATTTCAGCTTTCTAATCCCCCAAACCTCCTTCTTCCTTTGGGAACATACTTGGTCCCAACTGACCAAGTGAATTCTCTTTTCCTCATCCCAACATACCAGTCATTCTAGTGCTAAGGCAGGTACTGCACTTGTTTCTCCTCTAACAACTCTTGGATTGTAGACCCTAGGGCTAAGTGTCCACATGACTGGTATGTCTTCTTCCTTCACCTCATATAGCTCCAAGGAAGAGTAAAATTACGGTAGCTAATGGATCTCAAACTCCAATTTCCGGTCTAGGTGAAGCCACACTTACCAACAACCTCACCTTGGACTCTATCCTTAGTGTACCTCAATTACATAAAAACCTATTATCTATTTGTTCCTTTACAAAATCCCATAATTGTTCTATGACCTTTCCTACTCATTGTATCTTCTAGGGACCTGAACACAGGGAGGACGATTGGAAGTGGACATGAGGCTGATCGAGTCTATCCTTTTTATCACACATCTGAACAAGGATTGTTGTGCCAGATTGAGTCCCATCCTAATGAAATTTTGGATCTTTTAGAATTATGGCATTGTCGTCTTGCCCTATGTCTTTTGGTTCCATGAAACTTTTGTTTCCAAAATTGTTTAATTGTGTCAAACTTGAATTTTCAATGTGCAGTCTATAATTTGTCAAAGCAATATACAACCACACATTCCATGAGTAACAGAAGTAATGTTGCATTTTCTTTAATACTACATACTGATGTTTGGGGCCCATATACTATTCCCTGCATGGGTGAATATAAGCATTCTTGATTATCATTGATGAGTTTTTTTGGCATATGTGGTTGTATTTGATTAAGAGTTGGGATGAGGTACAATTTTCAGAATTTTCTGAATATGGGGCAGAAACAGTTTGAGAAAAGAGTTAAAATCATTAGATCTAGCAATGCTCAAGAATATTTTGAAAAACATTTATGAGTGTTTCTTGACGAGAAGGGAATTATTCATCAAAGATCGTGTGCTCCATACCCCTCAACACAATGGGGTTGCTAAATGGAAGAACAGACATGTGGTTGAGGTGGCGCAAGGACTATTATTCCAGATGCATATTCCCACTCATTTACTGAGAGATGTTGAGACTGCAATGTATCTTATAAATGACTTCCATCAAGAACATCAAATCTTCAGTCTCCTCACAAACTCCTTTTCCCTGATGAATCAATGTTTAATTTACCCCTAAAGGTCTTTGATTGTATTAGTCGCTTTGTTCATGATATTAATCCTTCTAGACATAAGTTTTGATCTAAGTCCATCAAGTGTATCTTCCTTGGTTATTCTAATGTTCATAAGGGATAAAAGATGTTTCAGTCCACATTCTAGAATGAGAAACCTCATTTTGAAACGAGATATGTATCTAAGGATGTTACCTTCCTTGAGTCCTTGCCTTTCTTCCAATCATCGCATCCTTCTCTTCAAGGGGAGAGTATTAGTGAATACCAGACTCCCTTTTGCTTCCTTGTTCCAGCTCCAATTTCTACATGTCCATCTACTTCTCCTACTTGGCAGTAGTTTTTATCAGGCACAGTAAGAAGGTGACCCTTCATGTTGAGTGTCCAACACAATCTAAACACATCTACTATTGAACCTAATAATGTCTCAAAATCTGATCTTGTTCTTCCTATGACATCCAGAAAGGAAAGCGGGAATACAAAACCAATTACCCCATTATTATTTCCTACGATACTCTCTCACCTTCCTATTATGTCTATATTTCCGTTATTTATTCTATTTCTACTCGTTTTGTTGTGGATGCAATGCATTTACCTTAGTGGAAGGAGGCTATGAACCAGGAGATGGAGGCTCTCATAAACAACCAAGCTTGGGAGATTGTTTACGTTCCCAAGGACAAGATTCCTATTGGGTGCAGATGGGTATACACTGTTAAACACAAGGTTGATAGTTCAATTGATAGATACAATGCTTGTTTGGTGGCGAAGGGGTATACCCCAACTTATGGCATAGACTAACAGGAGACATTTGCTCCTATGGTTAAGACATTCTATCAAGGTGATTACGTCTCTATCTGCCCACTACTCTTGGCCTCTATGTCAGATAGATGTAAAGAATGTCTTCCTCGATGAGGACCTACAAGAAGCAGTTTATATACCTCACTAACAGTGAAGGGAAAGTTTGTCATCTACGGAAGGCTCTATATGGACACAAATAGTCTCCTTGAGTCTGGTTTGATAGATTTTAAAAGGGCTATTTTGAAATTTCACAATCTCAAGTTGATCGTACTCTATTCATAGGAAGAGTCAATGCACGTGTCTCTATGTTTATCCTGCATGTTGATGATATTATTTCTATTGGGATTGGAGTTGAAATTAAGGATCAAAAAATCGGATACTAGTGATCCTTGCTTCTGAATTTGAAATTAAGGATCTTGGTGAGATCTTAAATGTTTTCTTGGGAATGAAGTTGCAAGATCAAAGAAAGGAATTTTCATTCCTCAAAGAAACTATAATCTGGATTTACTCCATGAGTTGAGAAATTAAGGTGCAAGCCTACTAAAACCCCAATTGGTCCTAATTACAAGTTGAGTGCTACTATTGGAGATATTCTCCTTGATAGGGGTTTATCAAAGATTAGTTGGTCGGCTCTTTTTCCTTTACTTGACTAGACCTGACATATCCCATGCAGTTGGTCTAATAAGCCAATATAAGCATCAGCCAAGGACCTCTCACATGCAAGTTGTCAACAAGATTATTGTATGTTTGAAGAAATGTCCTAGTAAAGGGATGTTATATTCCAACCATAGAAATCTGAAGGTTGAGGATTATACAAATGCAAATTGGCAAGATCTGTTGATGACAGGAGATCTACATCTAGCTATTGTACTTTACTATGAGGCAATGTGGTTTCCTGGAGAAGCAAGAAGCAGTCAGTTGTTGCTCATGCTAGTGCAGAGGCAGAGTGCAAGGCAATGGCTAATGGAGTGAGTATATGAGTTGCTTTGGTTAAAGACCTTATTGACAGATATGGAAATTCAAATAGATACTCCAATGAGACTTTACAATGAAAGTCAAGCAGCTATAAACATTGCTCATAATCTTGTCAAAATGGCCATGCAAAGCATATTGAAGTAAATAGACATTTCATCAAAGAGAAGATAGCCAATTGAAAGATTTGCTACCCTTTGTGAGATCAAGAGACCAACTTGATGATTGTCTCGTGAAAGGTGACCAGGCCTCATGTACTTTTTTTCTTCGACAAGAAGAGTAAACTATTAGTCCCCACGAGCTGAAGAAATCTTCAACCTTAAAGTCAGCAAAGAGAATTAAAGTTTTCATCCAATGTGCCACTGTCTAGTGCATCTCCCCATTATCCTGCCTCTTCTTTTAGAGCAACTAAAAATATGAGAGCTAAACAATCTTTCCAAACTATCAGGGGAAAGCCATCTGCAAACCAAACAAAGATGAAAACCACTCCCAAATAAAGATAGCAAAAGGATAGGATATTAATAGATGGAAAGCAGACCATACAACTTACATAAGAAGCACCAACTTGGGGACCAACAGTAATTTGGTATTTTCCTCTAAAACAAATCATATGTGTTAATGGAGCCATGATACACTTCCCAACAGAAAGCATCGGCTCCTGGAGGAATAGGCTGAGACCAAATCTCCTTAACAGGGAAAGGAGAAAGAGAGGTGGCTACAAGAGAGTTCAGAAAAGACTTGCAAGAAAATGCCCATGTTTGATTAAGGGCCCACCCACACTCTAGAATCTGAACCACCATCCCCCAAGACCACTGAATTCAACAGGCTAAGCAAAGCAGAAACTCTAGATATTTAAGGTTATCTAAGGTTTCTAGTAAAAACCAGATTCCAATTCAAGCCTGATTAGGATGAGGATGAGCTGATAAAATCACACACAAGTTTTCCTTTAAATCAGAGAGATCAAAGAGAGAATGAAAGACGGAAACCCCCGACCCAGATATCCTCCCAAAACCTAATTCTCTGACCCAAAGACAAGTCATACCTTATGTGAGTGAGGAACACAGGAAGAATGTTGTGGATAGCCTTCCAAGGAGCAGCCAAAGTAGCCCGCATCCCACCCATTGTTAAACCAAATTCTCTGACCCAAAGACAAGTCATACCTTATGTGAGTGAGGAACACAGGAAGAATGTTGTTGATAGCCTTCCAAGGAGCAGCCAAAGTAGCTCTATGCAAGCAACCTGCATCCCACCCATTGTTTGGCAGCCCATGGACTTCTCATTTTCTTTAGGGAAACTCCTGAGCCATTTACTAAACAAAGCCATATATTTCAACTTAACATTTCCAATGCCCAGTCCCCCTTCCTCCTTCAACTACACCACCTTGTCACATCTAACCAAGTGATCTTTCTCCCTTCCACATGTTCCCAAATGAAATCTCTCATAATCTTTTCAGTCCTTACCACTGCTTGGGGCATCCTAAAAACTGACCTGTAGTACACAAGAGATTTGCTAGGGTGGAGTTGATCAATGTAATTCCCCCTCCCAACGAAATATAATTCCCTTTGCAGCTTGCAAGCCTTCTCTCAAACCTTTCCACTACTAGGCATAGTTTCAAGGCATCTAGGCAATTCTAGGCGACACTGGGGCGCTTAGGCGATAAAAATTTTATAATATAAAAAACTGACTTTTGGCTAGTTTCCTAGTTGTAAATACCATTCAGCATGTATGTTAATTGAAAAAATAGCAATTGTCTTTATTAAAAACATTTAAATTTCAAAAATTACAGTGGCATTATTAAAAATTAAATTTACGATATAAAATAAATATTTTAGACTAAGAAATATGGAAATTTCCCTCTTATGTGCTTCTATTGTTTAGCTTTCGCTTAACAAATCTCGTGCATCGCACGGGTCCTGGCTAGTAGAATAATAAACGAACAAACTCTGTGTAGGGCACGAAGGGAAACAAATGGATGTTTGAAATGCCACCAATAAATAATCTAAACAAATTAAAATTCAATGGTTGCAGCTTTGGCAACCAGGGAGCTTCAGGAATGGAAGGAGTTTTCAGAAACAATGGTGTCATCATGTTGACCATGTATTCTTGTACAATCAGGAATAATCACTCACATAGTTGTCAAGGCATCGCCTAGGCGACTAGGCACCCTTGGCTGGGCGCCTCGCCCAAATGCCTTGACTTTTAGCAATTGCCCTTCTAGGCAACTAGGCGCCCACGTAGGTGACTAAGCGCCCGCCTAGGCAACAAAAATGACAAGACGGGCGCCTTTTATAATATCATTTATATTGCTGTATCTTATTAATGTATGTGTTAATACATTTTATTATATGCTATATACATCAATTATACTTTGTTTTAATGTTTTTCTATTGAAATTTAAAAGATCAAAGGGTTTTGAGAAGAGAAAAAGAAAGAAGGAAAAAAAAGAAAGAGGAAAGAAAGAATAGAATAATAAAGTTATTTTTTCTATTCTCTTATTAAATAAAACAGAAACTCCATCCTTGTTTTTTTTTCTATTTTACTTTCCATCTTAAATATTTATCATATAAAGTTGATAACCATCTTTAGCTGCTAATTAATATGATTTTTCTCTATTAAATACTTATTATAGTAGTATTATTTTTCAAAATAATGAAATTAATATATGTAAAAGATTTTTATCTTTTAGATGTGATGATTTGCCCCATTTTTAGAGAAAATTTAATGTTCTTAATAAAGAGAATTGCTATTTTTTCAATTAACATACATGCTGAATGGTATATAAACTAGGAAACTAGCCAAAAGTCAGATTTTTTATTATAAAATTTTTATTGCTTAGGCGACTAGGCGCCCCAGTGTCGCCCAGAATCGCCTAGACGCCTTGGAAACTATGGTCACTCAAAAAGGGTGGAGCTGTTGGCAGTCCTACATGCACTAAGGTTAAGTAAAAGATTTAATGATAGAGATGTGGTGGAACCGTGGAAGGCAACAGTCGACTTATATTGGAATTGCTCACAAATTAAACAAGTTGTGTACGTGAAAATACAGGCATAGGCATATAATGAGAGAACCACATGCTTTAGCTTTGGAAACAAGAACAACTTTCTCTTGCATTAAAAAGGTCTGCTAACAGTTGTCAAATGTATTGGCCAGGCAAGGGCCAATAGAAGTGGATTGTTTAGGGGAGTCATCGCTTAAACAGCAATTGGCATATGTAAACAAAATGAAGAGAGGAAGAAGCAAGAGATAGCCAAATGTAAAAGGGTGCCATTGCACATTGCAATTTGTACTACATTCTTTTTGAACATTAATAAACCTCATTTCAGTTACTGATTTAAAAAATAGAAGGAATTTTGAAGGATGTTCCAATCACTCCCAAAAAATTTGCAGAGACATATTGATTCACTTGGCAATGAGATTGTTGGACAAGATGCAGATGAACATCAAAAGCAACCAGGATGAGATCATTAGACACTAAGATAGACAACTTTCTACATAGTATTTTCCCTTACATGCATATGATAAGGAAACACCTTCTAGTGTAATAGTAAAAAAGGGCATCCCAGAAAACGAGGCTCCCGCCAATGCAGGATCTAGGGAGGGACAGATGTATGTAGCCCTACTCCTGTACATACAGAGCCATTTCCAAGATTTGAACCCTGGTCACCCAGGTCACAATGGAGCAACTAACCGTTGCACCAAGGCCCACCCTCACATCTAGTATAATAGTAAAGCAGTTATATCATTGTATGTTCATGAAATCTATTATTTCCTATTAAAACCAAAACAAATAAAAAATCAAAACTAATATATTCACCAAAAGTGGAAAAATAGTTAGAATACACAAAAAAAAAAAATTAAACAAATAATGGTTCAAGTAATATCACTAACCTCGACCATAGTATCTCGCATGAAATCATATTCAAATCGTTTCAGCTGAAGTTGAAGGACAGGAGGAAAATCAATGAAAAGGACCCCCTTTCTAGCATCCTGAAAGAATCAAATAGTAGTAGTCCCTTTAATAACCATCTTCAAGTAGCATACTTAATCCAATCCAAATGAAAAGAAAAGATAAATAAAAAGATGGTAAATGTCATAATTTTGTGTTCAACTACCAGAATTAAGCATTAAACTAAATCAATTCACATGGCTAAAAGCTAAAAAATTTTATTATTATTTTTAATAAATCACAAGTTATTCAAACAAATCACTGCATCGAAAATTAAGACATTTGTATTTTCTCATTTAATACAATGTAGATTTTTATTTTGATTGGCAAATATAACTAGATAATATCGCATTTCACCACCATCACAACCTATTATCCACCCCCCAAAAAAAAGAATAAAAATGCTCAAACAACCAGAAAAACCTCTACGCAAGGAGGGACTCATAATACAAGAAATTCCAAATGAATACAAGATCATTATAAAGGAGATATAAATTGATTTGTGGGGAAAGCAAGTGTAGGGTACAATATGTGCATGGAGGATTTTGGTTTGAGGCAAGGTTCAAAATATTGCAACGTTGAGGGGGGGTCTCCTTATGTTCAAACACTAAACACCCCCCAACATGTCCATCATTAAAAAACTCAGACAGAAAAAAAAAAAGTTTCAACTATTTGAATCACATTATGTGAAAAAAAAAATGTGCATCATGCATGTCAGTATTTTAAACCATGGTCATGGGAGAAGAATGAAACAAGAGATATAGTTTTAAAATCTGTAACAGCTAATAATATGACAATACTAAAGACATTTTAAAAAGAATGAACATTTAACAACATTTTTTTGATAAATGAACATTTAATAACATTTTTTAATAATAAGAAGAATAAAATAAGGCTTTCATTAAATATAAAAAAGGTTACAATTTCACATGAATGAACACTAAATAGCATTTAAAAGTGGGTCAAACTCAAGTCAAATAGATTTTTCCTTACTACAAGACTAAAATAAATCAGGTGTAAAGACTTGTTATTCCAAAAGGAAAGCTACAAAATGGAAGAAAAATAGAAAAAAAAAAATAGATGCCCAAGAAATGTTTTAAGGACTCACAATTTAAGGGCCCATAATTTGAAAAGGCTAGAAGAACATGGATTGTAGTAGTAACTAGTAAGAAATGATGTAAGGGCTCATAATTTAACAGCACTCATTCGATCCTACCCTCTCTTATCATTCCCATTTGCCCTAGCCTCAAACCAACCTCCTGCCTTCAGTATTCCTTTGTCTTTTAAGGAGACCACTCCTATGCCTAGGAGGGGAGGGGTCTCCTTATGTTCAAACACTAAACACCCCCCAACATGTCCATCATTAAAAAACTCAGACAGAAAAAAAAAGTTTCAACTATTTGAATCACATTATGTGAAAAAAAAATGTGCATCATGCATGTCAGTATTTTAAACCATGGTCATTGGAGAAGAATGAAACAAGAGATATAGTTTTAAAATCTGTAACAGCTAATAATATGACAATACTAAAGACATTTTAAAAAGAATGAACATTTAACAACATTTTTTTGATAAATGAACATTTAATAACATTTTTTAATAATAAGAAGAATAAAATAAGGCTTTCATTAAATATAAAAAAGGTTACAATTTCACATGAATGAACACTAAATAGCATTTAAAAGTGGGTCAAACTCAAGTCAAATAGATTTTTCCTTACTACAAGACTAAAATAAATCAGGTGTAAAGACTTGTTATTCCAAAAGGAAAGCTACAAAATGGAAGAAAAATAGAAAAAAAAAATAGATGCCCAAGAAATGTTTTAAGGACTCACAATTTAAGGGCCCATAATTTGAAAAGGCTAGAAGAACATGGATTGTAGTAGTAACTAGTAAGAAATGATTTAAGGGCTCATAATTTAACAACACTCATTCGATCCTACCCTCTCTTATCATTCCCATTTGCCCTAGCCTCAAACCAACCTCCTGCCTTCGGTATTCCTTTGTCTTTTAAGGAGACCACTCCTACGTAGCCTAGCCACCTCACCTAAACTTTCCATACTGCCCCAAGGTTGGTGTAGATTGGGGTGCAGTTCTCTTAACAGTGTGCGTCGTCCTTTCTTCGCACTTCCATAACTAGCTGAAGGTTTTAATCTCCATGTTCTCTATGCCTATCTTGTAGGCAGGTTGCATGCATTGCACGCATTGTTTGACAAAACTCTTATCGGTAACATGTTCGTCGAAAACAGAGTGGGTCAATTTTTGAAATCGCATCACGTAAGCTAGAAGATCTTCTCCCGTATGTCCCGTATGTTGCTCCATGTTGTGTAGGTCGGCCATTGTTAGCCTCCACTCCAAGGTGAACCATTTTGACAAAAACCTTTTGGCCAACTCCACCCACAAGTCAATGCTATCCACGGTGAGGTTAACGAACCAGGTGTATGTCGGCCCTGTCAAGGACTTAGAGAACTCTCTGACTTTCAAGTATTCGTCGAAAGCAAAGAACCCAAGGACATCATCAAATTTGTTCACATGCTTTGGTGGGCTTCCTTTCTGCCTGTCGTACTGTGACCACTGTTGGGGAGGGACATAACCAACAAGATATAAGGTTTATAGAGGATCCTGTTAGAGTAGGGCTTTTGTAGGACAAGTGAGGACTGGGCTCGGCTTTGACTCTCCGCCATCAGTCCTTGGACATACTCCTTTAATTTGTCGCGATTAAGTGGTGACTCTGTTATTGGGTCAATCTGAGGGGTTGTCCGATGGTGGGTTGACTGGTCTGTACGGGTACATGGTTGACTCTGGTGGGTTGCTCAACACAATGGGGTTTAAATTGGTGGAATGGAGGCTGGTGGGGACAGATGCAGGAGGAGCGGCTAGGGTGAAAGGGGACTGTTCAGTTCTGGCCGTTTGCTGGAGGAGAAGTTGCAGAGTGGCCCTCATCTCCTATTGCATATGCTCTAAGTGATCAAAATGGGTCTCAAACTCGTAGACCTTGTTTGAGAGTATTTCGACATCAACCTATTCAGTTGACTGCACACCATACTGGTCCTTAACTTTTGGGTTAACATTCTCCTTAGTGTTGTCATGCTCTTCAGGGATGAGAGAGAGGTTAATCCTACAAGCAACCATCCTCTGTGATTAAGGAACTAACCAAAGATTCTAATGTAAGTGTGGTGGTGAGGTTACGTACGAGGGTCTCCTTGAAGGACAAAGGAAGACTAGGTGCAGGAGGTAGGCAAAAGGCTATGGTAAATAAGAATGATAAGATAATGATTTTGTTATGAAATGGACCCCTATTTATCGGGAGAGATCTCGAGGTCCCGAAAGGAAGGAGCCAAAAGCATTTGATTCCCTCTGGGAAAGGGAATGTTAGATTTGTTGCCAATTTGTCAAGGAACACTACTAGGGTTTCACTACGTGTTTCACAAGATATCTCAAGGATGGACTTTCCTTTCCTTTCATAATTTGCGTGTGCTACTTCATTTCGTGACCCTTTTAACCGACGTGGTGTGAATGACATCATTATTTACCTGGCGCGCCCTTATTAGGCTCACAGAGCGTCCCATCACACACGTGTTTCTAGCATTTATTCCTAGTTCGCAGTAGTTATGCACTTATCGTGGTTCTATAATAACTTTGAAGCTCGTCATAGATCTGCATGTGTGCAAAGCTCATCACAAGTCTGTGTTTGCAGGTTTATGCGGGCCAAAGATCATCACGACCCATTTTAGGTATGATTTTATCGCAATCATGCGATGAGTTCATAACTCATCGCAAATGTGTGATGAGTTATGGACTCATCACAGGAATTTATGTGGTATTAATTCGACACCCTTCATGCTCTATTGGTTTGAGTGACCACTATGTACCTATAGACATTGCTGCACTTTTGTCACTTCCAGTTGGTAGGGCGGTGTCTTCCCATCATTTGCAGTTTACGGAGTTCGTCCCTACTAACCCATCTAATCTTTGTGCGGACTTGATGAAGGAAGTCCAAGATTTCAAATCTTAGGTGGACGAGTCGACTGCCCGTGGGAAGATGCCAATAACCAAGGTGGCATTATGGTCTGAAGGGGAGTTAACCTGTGTCACCTTGCAGCTTTTGTTCTCTATGTGGCATTTCGTTTTTTGTTCCCAAGTACCCCGGATTATGGCTTACGCACAGTGTTGATTCCCCTTATTATTATTGCTGCTGGCGATCATCAACTATCGCTGGACTCCATGTTTTTGGGTTATCTATTTTACTAGATGGATGACATTTACCATCAGATTGGATCCTAGCTACAAGCAGCGCTGAAACTATGTTTTTTCCCCCTTTTTGTTCATGTTCTCCTGCAAGCGTCTACAACTAAGTGTTACCCCTCGTCGTTTGTCCCCAATGACTATTGCCATCCCTACTCTAGAGGGGGGGCTTGTACGAGGAGTCCGCAATTCAATGCCATTCTACATTGGTGTCAATGTCCTTGAGGACGACGACCAACAATGCACTGTGGAAGCTGATAGCTCTCTTGCCCTTGTGGCTCGTCTTGTGCTATGTATGGCCTGGTGTCGTTGTGTATCTTGATCGAGTTGGCGAGGCGCAGGTGGCAGCTTACCATCCTGACCAGCTTCTCCAATAGTTCGGATATGATGGTATGGGCTCGCAGTTTCTGAGATATTTTGGTGAGGATGTGTTTTGGAGACGTCGGAATGTGCTGGCGTTTCCAAATGTCTCCCGATTCCCTATCGCAGGTTTCGAGAGGGTCAAGCAGTGCGAGTCCTTGCACTTAACATATATGTGCTCATTGTTCGGTGGGATGCAGAAGTTTATGGCTGCAAATCCCCATCCTCGTCACGTCATGGCTCTTCCTCCGACCGGGTCATGCAGCGGAGCAGAGGCGAGAAGAGGTCCCTTCCCAGCTAGGTTCTTCATCGGTGATAGCAGAGGAGTGCGAGTTTATGGGCGTTGTTCAGAAAGGTAAGAGTCTTGCCATCGAGGAGGGTGAAGGCAGCCGACCCCTTGCATCTAAGAAGTTTAGGACGACAAGGGTGCCTCGCTTTTTCTGGCTGTCAATACCAGGGGAGGTTCGTGAAACCAGGTCCGACGTTGCATCATCTTGGGCTGAGGAGCACCAATTTAGGGGTTCTCCATGGGACCACATTGAGGAGGTTGTACAAGATCCTCTAGATGCAGAATCAGTGCAGTCTGCAATGCAAGTTCCTTCTGGAAAAGTTGTTTTTGTTCCTGTCGCCAGTGGGTGGGTAAAGAAGCTTGCTCCCCGTCCTCGTAGGAGGGAGTCTAAGAGGGTTAGTTTGGTAAGTTTATACAATTTTTGCAATGTGTTTAGGTTACTATTTCTTTTACTATGTGTGCTAACTTGCACTATTTTTACAGTCCATTGTACTGAAGCGGGTGGAGGTCAGTGAGACTCACCCCGAGGTTTAAATTTCACAAGTCCCGCCTGAGGGCATTGTGGGTGAGAAAGATATGTGTCGTTTAGATATTTATTTGATGTTCCATTGTTCTTTATTTCCTTACACTAATTGCATCTTGTTTGTTCTACCGCGGGGAGTTCTCAATGTCAACATTTCTGATGTGGTAGTTTCGCCTGTTATTAGGTGTTTGGTGCAAGAGTTGAAGTCTCTTCAACTCCCTCTTGAGGGGCAGGAAGCAACTGAGGAGCGTCCCATCGGCTTGGGAGATGCCAAGGCCGATGAGAAGGGGAATGTTGGTGACTCTGCATCGGTTGCTCCTGCGCGAGAAAAAGAAACTCCTATGGGAGTCCGATGGGTCATAATGAGGGTGTCCAAGGGGATCAACCAACAGTTACAATGCCAAGGCATCACTTTGGGAGTCCGATGGATGTGAATCATTGACCCAGGAGCTAGACATTGTTTCAGAGCAGCCCACTAAGGAATAGCAAGAGTAGAAACCTATTGTTGTTTTGCCTGAGCAGGTGTGTAAAGCTACGGTGCCGGAATCTCATCATGAAGAGGAACCTGTAACCAGTAGCCATGTGGAGATTGCAGTTTGTGGAGATGTATTAGTAGTGCTTCCCTAACATTCTAAGTTTTCGACGGTTTAACCTGTAAACTTGGAGAGTCAGTCTAAAAGTGATCTTATGGATGTTGAGATATCATCACCGCCCGAGGCTCTATCACATGACGAAGAGCTTGCATTGGTGCACTGGGAGCTTCAAGAATACTATAAAAAGCATGATGTCGTGCCTCTTGGCTACTACGTCATAGATCTAGTCTCTATTCAATGTCTTCGCAGACACGAGAAGTACTTTTTTCAAGCTTTGTAGCGAAGATCGCAACTCTAATCATTCAGAAAGATTGGCTACCATCTGGTGACATCCCTCCGGTTGTTATAGGGACATCATTGAATATGATAGCGACAGTGATGAATTGCATCATGAACCAATCCATAGATGAGCTTTCATGGTCTGGGTTTGCCCACTAGCTGAGGACTTGTGAGTCATTTTCTGCTCTGGGCTTCAAGATGGACCATATCAAGGAGAGGGTGGTTCATCTGGCCCACGTATTTTGGAAGGTTGGTTACAAGGAGTCCCATCCCTTAACTATTGAAGCTTTAAAAGAGATTCGTCAGCGCCTCAAGGTTGTCGAATCGAATCTAGCGAAGGCCACAGAAAAGTTAGACGCCCTACTTGACGAGTGTGCTCACCAAAGGAAGGTAGTATCGTAGTATGAAATGGAGCTAAAGGAGCTTTTAGAGATTGAAATGCAAAGGCAACGTTTGGCAAAGATCGCCCATATGAGGAGCAAGTGGTATGCTGATTGAGATGTATATGTAACATTATATCATGTAAAAAAACATTGGGATTTTTTAATGAAAGAGAATTTGGTTTTATTTTTGTGTAATTTGATTTCTCCTTAAAGTTTTGCTAATTGTGGCCCCTTTTGGTTTTTATAACGCATGAGGCAAGAGCAGCAGTGTTAATGGGTCTATCAGGTTGAATGCAACACCAATAGACCCTTTTGGGCAGAGCGAGATGCCAGTAGGCCATTTGGGCTCACAATAGTTTGTAACCAGTCTGAAACAATTCAAAGGTAATATTTGACATAAACAATTTAACCTACAGGAACCAAGCTTAATACAACTCTAATAACAATTTTCAAAGTTAGAGAAACCCATGATATTTAGACAAATTAGGAAATCCACTCAACCCCTTTAAAAAATGAAACCGGTCCTAATCAAATCAAAACAAAGCCAAGAAACACAGATCAATCCAAACAATCGCACCGTTTAAACAACCTAAAACAATTCAAAGCTTCTACCTGACATAGTCAACTAAACCGATAAGTATCATGCATATTACAAGTCTACAACCACTATTTTACCTTATAAAAACCCATCATATCTAGATATAAGATAAATCCACTCACTCAGCAACATTTTGCATAGATGGTAGCCAAATTGATTTCTCGTGTCTGCGAAGTTACATTTGTTTGGAAAATATCGGGTTGTTTCAAATTGATTTCAGCAACATTTTGCATAGATTGTCTTCTTTCATTAATGTTTCGATAGTTTTGGCTGGATTTGTTAAATTATATGGATAACTTCTTACTAGGCATCTGCTATTTGTCTGAGAAAGTGGATTTATCTTATATAGATATTGATGTAGCACAATCCGGTCACTCCTAGCTGGCGCTCGCGTGGCTCCTGAGATGTACCTGAAACGAGAAGGAGGAAGAACTCCTGGGGGGTTTCCCGGCGGGAACGCTCCGATGCTTAAGTTAGTACTATGTGCAAGAAGCTAAAAGAGAGTGAACACTAAGAGTGCAGGTTGTGCTAGCTATTCCAGATACATTGTTCCTTGAGGATAAGTTCCTTATAGCTGAATTCCGTTGCTCTGGGCCCTCTGACTTCTGACAGGGCAGGTATAACCGCCACTGTCAGTCTGCCACAGCCGTTATAGGCAGGGCTGAGGTGGCACGCGCGGGGCCGTCGTGCAGGATACGTGTTTGTCAGGTGTGGGACGCCTTTCTAAAGGTGGCAGGCGCGGCGAGGGGACATGCTTGCAATTCGCAGGTTTGTCGGGTACGATGGTCGGGCAGGAAGCCCTCCTACGGTATACCGAGCTATTCTCCTGCGAATCGCCCTAAGCTGGGCCGTCCCTTGAGTGACGGGCTGTCTGCAGCCAGTTATGCCGAGCTAGCCGACCCGAGGTCTTTGTGCCTCGGGGCGTCCGAAGAAGAATCGGTGCGTTCTTGCTTGGAAGTGGCCCGAGGTCCATTGGGAGGAGCTCGGGTCTCAAAAGGGGACAGGGTGCCCCGAACTCGGGACCCCCCGAAGTGCCTTAACCCCGGGGAGGAGGTGCGGGCGAGGCGGCTTTCGGCAAGTAGTTTACCTGCCGAGTTGCCGTGTTGAACTCAGTTGGACCTCCCCACCGAGTTGTGCTCACGTCCGTTGTGCTGTCATGCTGAGTCACTGTTTGAGCTAGGTCACGCCTACGTGTACCTGAGCTACGAGGTCGGGCCAAATCTCCCTCCATCAATTGCCCCCCACTCCCTGCGTTGGCGGCGGTGACCCAGCGCAGGGAGGTCATGACGCGCTGGGTGGATTTGGCGTCGGTGTTTTGTGCTGCGTTGTCGCGCGTTCCTTCCAGTTGTACCAGTCTAACGCCTGGCTTGACCAAAAAGGGATTCGAGTCGCGTCCGGGTTACGCGCGAACTTCACGCGACTTGGACTTCACGGACGTCAAGAATGCGCTAAATCATTTTCGCCTCGAAGAGCCCGCGGTTGCGGCTATAAATAGGGGGTCCCTTGGCCATTTTCTTCACCACAAAGCTTTCATCGTTAGCGTTTGAGCTCGCGCCAGGGGTTTCTTAGCTCGGGTCCTCCAGTTTGTTCTGTTCTTCCAGTCTGGTTGCGTTTCCTTGGTGAGTCCTCCCGAGCTCCCTTTTCCCTTCTAGTTCGCTTCTTTCTGTTAGTCCGGTATGTCATCTAGTGTAGACAGTTTCATCGACGAGCCCGAGGTAGGTACCTCGGCTCGGGATGTCCCCTCTGCTACCCAGCCATCCGAAGTACGGGTGGCTTCGGGTCATCTGGCGTCTACCTCCCACCGAGGTCGGGAACCAGATCAGTTCGGGCCCTCCATAATGACCTCGGAGAGGCTTCAGAACCTCATACAGAGGTTTCGCCTCCCTTCCGAGTACTCATATAGTCTTCCCACTAGCAACTTCCCATGGGAGCACGGTCCCAACGAGATCGTGATCTTCAGGGAGCAACTGATAGCCGGGCTCAGACTTCCACTTCACCCTTTAATTGTTGAGGTGTTGGTACACTTTAACATTACCCTGGACCAACTCCACCCGAACTCCATAGGAATGTGGTGGCATCCATTTCTCTTTGTTTTGACCGTTCCCTTTCCATAGATTTAGATGTTCTTAGTACAATCTTGGCTATAAAGAAGAGCGCTTCAGGCGCTCTCCCCGGGCATAGGCGGTCTTACTACCTGTCCCCCCCGCCCGGGTTTTAAACTCATGCACAAGCTCCCGAGCAAAGTCCCAGCTTGGAAGCGGGACTACTTCGTAGTCCGGAGCAGCACGGGATGGCCCTTCCCCACCGATTGGAGGATAGCCGTTCAAGACCCTGGTGTCATCCTGGATGGGAAGACCAAGAAGGAGCTCCAGTCACTGGCTAAGCTCGGGTTGCATTATAATGACCACTTTTGAGGAGAAGCTCGTCCGAGCGAGCTTGAGTCCGGGTAGGTTTTTTCCACTTCGGCTTTTCCGCTCATATATTAGCTTCGGGTTACTGATGTCATATTTCACCGCAGGTCCCATGGAGGCAGAAAAGATAGACAACCAGAAGCTCTTCCACCAGATGAAGAGGAAGAAGCGCGTGGCGAAGAAGGCGTGCGTTGGGTCCCCGCAAGCTTCAGTCGAACCTCGACTTTCGCAGACTTCTGCTTCAGGGCCCGAGGTGGCAGCCGTGCCCGTCATCGACTTGGTAGAGGGGGCTGTGCCTTCAGGGCCCGAGGTGATGGCGGAACCTGCTGTTAAGCCCGCCGAGCCCGTTGCCGAGCCCACCCGACTTGCCAGAGAAAGCGTTGCCGAGGCCAACGCCATTGCTGCCGAGGCTCACCTTGCCGGCGCTGCCGCCGAGACCTCCGAGAGTTCCACTCACAATGTGGAGATGACGGCTTCCAACTCAGAGGGTCAGGGGAGCCAAATCGTCCTAAACCCCCAATGCAGCCTGAAGAAGAGTGAGCTGGCTTCATACTCGGGGGAGGTCTGCGAGTGGGCCGAACTCACTCCTAGTCAGCTCGGCGCCCGAGCTGCCACTCATACTATGGTGGTGAGTCCCCCTTCTCTCTACCGCCCTTTTTTTTTGTGGTCTCCCTCTTACCCGGTTCTCCTTTTTGTAGGTGAACTCCGCCATTTGCGCCTTGACCCTCCAATCAGAGCGACATCTGAGGCGAGCTCTGAAGGCTGAGGAATCATCTCGTGCAATCCATACTGAGTTGAGGGCAGCTCGTTGTCAGGTTCACCGCTTGGAGAGCGATGCCTCGGCTCAAAAGAGTTTCATCGAGGTGTTACTGTCAGAGAAGGGAGTGCTGGCTCGAGATAAAGATAAGTTGAGGGCCGAAGTGAACGGTCTCAAGGTCAGTCAAGAGGCCTTAGGGCTCGAGGTGAGCAGCCTCAAGGCTGAGCGGGATGCTCTGAGGCTCGAGGTACAAGGCCTCAAGGAAGCGAAGAGGAAACTGGAGCACGAAGTGGGGTACCTCTAGGAGGATATAAGGGAGAAGATTGTAATCTTCGAAGGTGCTCTTGAGGAGGCCAAGACCCAGGCCGTCATTGACTACGTCAACTCTTCGAGATTCAACGATGTGATGACGGAGGCCTATCGTAAGGGCTTCAAGCTCAGTCGGTGGCTGATCAGGCACCTCTACCCCGAGCTGGACACGAGTGCCATTACTACTTCGCGGATTACTGATGACATCGTGCGTCAGTCAAAAGACAAAATCGATTCCGAGGATGAAGGTCCCGAAGATGGAGCAGAGGATGCCAGTCCAGACACTGTCTCCGAGGGGGTCCCTAATAGAGGCGGCGAGCCCCCAAAGTAGTTTGCCCTTTATATTTGCAACTTAATCTTTTCCCTTTCTGAACTGTGAATGTACTATCCTGAGCCTTTGAGCTCGGGTAAAAACTCTTTACCTGAACTCTCTTTTTAATGAAATACAGTTTCTTTCGAGTATCTCTGAGTGCGAAAATACTTCTAAGTGTGAGTGGACTTCAAGCTGGTCAATTTAATGTATAGGTTACCCGAGCTGTCAAGCCACTGAGCTGGCGCTAAGGGTAACTAAGTGAAGTTGTGTTACTTCGAGTCGCGCAGGTTAACCTGGACTATCGGGTTACCGAGCTGAGCGAGAACAGCAAGGGTATAGGCACCGTAGGGTTCATACCCGAGCTGTCTTTCCCTTAAGGGTTAGAGATAACCAGGTTTTTGTTAGTTTGCCATGCCGAAGTGGCAGCTGGGGCTTTCTTGTGACCCTTAGGCTTAAGAAGGGACCCGTAGTCTGTTCTTGGATTTCACCTAGGCCAAAGTGGTGACTGGGGTCTTCTTGCGGCCCTTAGGCTTAGGGAGGGACCCGTAGTCCGCTCCTGGGTTTTACCCAGGCCGAGGTGGCAACTGGGGTCTTCTTATGGCCCTTAGGCTCTAGGAGCGATTCGTAGTCCACTCTTCTTACCCTTACTTTCGCCCGTGCCGAAGAGACGGCTGGGTCTTATGTGCCGAGGTCATGTTAGCTCGGTATTCTGGCCCTTAGGCTTAGGGAGTAGTCCAGCTATCAACACCTCGTACTCCACTTCATTCTTAGATGCCGCGAACTCGAAGCGTAGCGCGTACTCCAGTTTCGTGCCACTTGGGCCGTGCAGAACTATTCCGGCTCCGCTGCCCTGCTGGTTTGAAGAGCCATCTACGTGAAGGATCCAGGGCTCTTCATCCCAGCTCGGGTTTGGCCGAACTAGGAGAGATGTCACATTGGTTACTACCTCACGGGGCTCGGACTCGACCGGCCTGGGAGCTTTGGGATCACCTGAATTGGGAGTCTCATGCTTAACCGGCCTGGGGGCTTCAGAGCTGAATGTGCACTCAACGATGAAATCTGCCAAAGGCTTGGGCCTTATTGGCAGTTCGCGGCTTGTACTGGAGATCGTACTTACTGAGCTCAACGGCCCACTTCGTTAACCGACCAGAGACCTCGGGCTTCAGTAAGACTTGCCTCAGGGGTTTGTCAGTGAGAATGATAACAGTGTGAGCCTGAAAGTACGAGTGGAGCTTCCGAGCTGCAATTACCAGTGCGTACGCTAGCTTTTCTATCTTCGGGTATCTCGTCTCTGCTCCCTGCAATACTTTACTAACATAATAGATGGGTCGTTGGACCCGATCTACTTCCTTTATTAGTACCGAACTGACCACTTTGTCGCTCGCCGAGAGGTACAGTTCTAAAACGTCGCCCTCCTCGGGCTAGGTTAAGATCGGCACACTAGCGAGGTATTTCTTAAGCTCGTCAAACGCGAGTTGACAATCTCGGGTCCACTCGAACCCTTTGCTCCTGATTGCCTTAAAGAACGGCAGACAGCGGTCCGCCGATTTGGACATGAAGCGGCTCAGGGCGGCTATGCGACCATTCAACCTCTGAACCTCCTTCAACTTACGGGGTGGTCTCATGTCTAAGATGGCCTTAACCTTATCCAAGTTGGCTTCAATGCCGCGCCGGTTAACGATGTATCCTAGGAATTTATCCGAAGTCACACCGAACACACACTTGTTTGGATTCAATCTCATGTTAAACTTACGCAAAATTTCAAAAACAGAATGCAAGTCTTGTATTAATTCATGTGAGAATTGGGTTTTGACGACCATGTCGTCTACATAGAATTCTACTTTTCTGTCGATTAACGACGCAAACAATTTATTTACAAGCTTTTGAAAGGTTGCCCTTGCGTTTTCAACCCGAAGGGCATAACCTTGTAATAGTATAGGCCGAATTCCGTGATGAAGGCAGTCTTTTCTTCGTCCTCCGGGTCCATCTTGATCTGGTTATAGCCCGAATAGGCGTCCAAGAAGCTTAGCAACTCATGCCCTGAGGTTGCGTCCACCAAACGGTCGATTCTGGGGAGCGGGAAGCAGTCTTTCGAGCAAGCCCGGTTCAGGTTGGTGTAGTCGACGCACATGCGCCACTTGCCGTTGGCTTTCTTTACTAGGACAGGGTTGGCTACCCAGCTCGGGTATTGGACTTCTCTTATGAAGTTCGCTGCGAGGAGCTTCTCGACTTCCTCATTGACCGCTTTCCACCATTCCGGGGCTAGGTTGCGTTTCTTCTGTCTAACAGGCCTAACTACAGGATCAGTGTTCAGATTGTGAGTTATGAGTTCGGGGTCTATACTGAGCAGCATATTTAGATATGCCAAATATCTTATTTCTACTCTAAACTTCATCACTTTAACCAACACTTTAAACTCACTTTAACCAACAAAAACCAATCTTATTTCTACTCTAAACTCACTAACTTAAACAAGGCCAGCATATTTAGATAAAGTAGAAAATTAACTCAATTCCTTTATAAGATTAAAACAGACCTATTAAACGAACCATATCTTGATAAACTAAATCCACTCACTCAAAATTATAAGTTCTACAAAAAACCATACAAATAGATTCAAACTAATCCCCACTGGCCGCATAAATGTCCTTATATCAAACGAACTCTCCCAATTTTCTAACAAGCATATAAAAAGGTTTCATTATTCAAATCCATAATTATTCAAACAACTTATAATCACTCAAACTGAAGGTTATATTAAAAGCCAAAGGATATTATCAAATTATCAATTGCAACTTAGAAACGAATCCAAATCGAATCCATTACAACAGGGCCCAAACGAATCCAAACATGGCCAATGCAAAAGTAGAAACTATACAACCACACAATGCTAGCCCAATATGTCATTCAGTAACCAATCCAATCAAAGATACCAAGACATTGCCAAATCAAAACCATCGAAGCAAGAACATAGCTAAAATCATTCCAAACAACCCAAGATTATCAAAACCGACCTACCAATCAAGACAGAGATAAATCAAACTCAACAAAATTGTAACTAAATGCTAACAATTTTATAGTACTCACTTTCAACGAAACCTCTCAGCAAACCTCTCAACGAATCAAACTTACCAAGATAAAATAGAAAAACAATCAACCCGTTTAAATAGGAAACCCAGACCTACTAAAACAAACCAATGAACTTGGATCAATCCAAACAATACCTAGTAAGCGGTCTATAAGAATTCAAAGGAAGTATTTCACATAAACAATTTAACCTACAAGAACCAGGTTTAATACAACTCTATAATCATGATATTCAAAATTAAAGAAACCCATCATATTTAGATAAATTAGGAAATCAACTCAACTCATTTAGAAAATCAAACCAGTCCTACACAAATCAAAGCGAAGCCAAGAAACAAAGATCAATCCAAAGAATCACACCTTTTAAAAAACCTAAAACAACTCAAAGTAGAAGCCTGTCATAGTCAACTCAACCGATAATAATGAAGCGTATTGCAACTCTAAAGACACTATTCTACCTTAAACGAACCCATCATACAGATAAGATAAATCCACTCACTCAGACTTATAACAGAAGCCTGGTAAGAAGTAATCCACATTATTTAACAAATCCAACCTAAACTATCAAGACAATAACTAAAGAAGACCATCTATGCAAAAAGTAGCTGAAATCAACATAAAACAAACCAAGATTATCCAAACAAATGTAACCTATCATGACAAAGCCAAATTAAAGACAACAAAGATGAAAGTAGATGCAGACAATTTTTAGGACTCACTTACAAACCCACCGATACAGATACAAATGAAACCGACTCAACATAGACAAACCCATCTGGTAAACATCGATTATTGCTAAGGTTAATCAAACCATTCAATGAAATCCCACAAAATTGAGTCTGGTCAAACCTGAAGAACCAATTATGCATTATTGAAAACTAACCAAGTCCTCGCCAACCAACCAATCATCAACCAAATTTATACCCACTAACAAACACTAAACTCCCATTACTAACTTAACCGAATCCAACATACCTAGATAGAGTAGGAAATCAACTCAACTCATTTAAAAAGGAAATTGAGACTTACTCAAACAAACCAATAAAACAGGATCAATCCAAACAATTCCTACTAAACGGTCTATAAGAATTCAAAGGAAAAGCTTGACAAAATCAATTTAACCTATGGGAACTAGGCTTAACACAACTCTAATCACGATATTCTCAATTAAACAAATCCATCATATTTAGAGAAAATGGGAAATCTAAACAACTACATTAGAAAATGAAACCGGTCCTACTCAAATCAAAGGAAATCCAAAAAACAATGATCAATCCAAACAATTGCACCGTTTAAACAAACTAAACAACTCAAAGCAAAAACCTGACATAGTCACTCAACCGATAAGAATCAAGCGTATTACTACTTTAATGTCACTATTCTACTTTAAACGAACCCATCATATCTAGATAATTCCACTCACTCGGACTTATAACAGAAGTCTGGTATGAAGCTATCCACATTATTTAACTAATCCAGCGTAAACTATCGATACATTAACTAAAGAAGACCATCTACGCAAAACGTAGCTAAAATCAACTTAAAACAACCCAAGATTATCCAAACAAATATTACCTATCAAGATAGACAAATTAAAGACTAAAAAGCTGAAAGTAGATGCAGGCAAGTTTTTAGGACTCACTTTCAAACTAACCGATCCAAATACAAATGAAACCCACTCAACATAGATAAACCCAGCTGGTAAACATCGAATATAGCTAAGGTTAATCAAACCATTCAATGGAATCCCAAAAAGCTGATTCTAGCCAAACCTGGTAAAACCTATTAAACATTTTCGAAAACTAACCAAGACCTCGCCAACCATCCTATGATCAACCAAATCTATACCCACTAACAATCCTTATAAGAACATTAAACTCCTTTTACTAAATTCAAAGAATCAAACTTACCAAGATAAAATAGGAAAACAATCAACCCGTTTAAATAGGAAACCCAGACCTAGTCAAACAAACCAATGAACTTGGATCAATCCATACAATACCTAGTAAGCGGTCTAAAAGAATTCAAAGGAAGTATTTCACAAAAACAATTTAACCTACAAGAACCAGGCTTAATAGAACTCTCTAATCACGATATTCTAAATTAAAGAAACCCATCATATTTAGATAAATTAGGAAATCAACTCAACTCATTTAGAAAATCAAACCAGCCCTACTCAAATCAAAGCGAAGCAAAGAAACAAGGATCAATACAAACAATCCCACCGTTTAAAAAACCTAAAACAACTAAAAGTAGAAACCTGACATAGTCAACTCAACCGATAATAATGAAGCGTATTACAACTCTAAAGACACTATTCTACCTTAGACGAACCCATCATATAGATAAGATAAATCCACTCATTCAGACATATAACAGAAGCCTGGTAAGAAATAATGCACATTATTTAACAAAGCCAACCTCAACTATCGAGACAATAACTAAAGAAGACCACCTATGCAAAAAGTAGCTGAAATCAACATAAAACAAACCTAGATTATCCAAACAAATGTAATCTATCATGACGAAGCCAAATTAAAGACGACATAGCTGAAAGTAGATGCAGGCAATTTTTAGGACTCACTTCCAAACCCACCGATACAAATACAAATGAAACAAACTCAACATAGACAAACCCATCTGGTAAACATCGATTATTGCTAAGGTTAATTAAACCATTCAATGAAATCCCACAAAATTGAGTCTGGCCAAACCTGAAAACCAATTAAGCGTTATCGAAAACTAACCAAGCCCTCGCCAACCAACCAATCATCAACCAAATCTATACCCACTAATAATCTTTATTAGAACACTAAACTCCCATTACTAACATAACCGAATCCAACATACCTAGATAGGGTAGGAATACAACTCAACTCATTTAAAAAGGAAACCCAAACCTACTCAAACAAACCAATAAAAAATGATCAATCCAAACAATTCCTATTAAACGGTCTATAAGAATTCAAAGGAAAAGCTTGACAAAATCAATTTAATCTATGGGAACTGAGCTTATCACAACTCTAATCACGATATTCTAAATTAAACAAACCCATCATATTTAGAGAAAATGGGAAATCAAAACAACTACTTTAGAAAATGAAACCGGTCTTACTAAAATCAAAGGAAATCCAAAAAACTACGATCAATCCCAAGAATCCCACCATTTAAACAAACTAAACAACTCAAAGCAAAAACCTGACATAGTCACTCAACCGATAAGAATCAAGCGTATTACTACTCTAATGTCAGTATTCTACCTTAGACGAACCCATCATATCTAGATAAATCCACTCACTCGGACTTATAACAGAAGCCTGGTATGTAGTTATCCATATTATTTAAATAGTCCAGCCTAAACTATCGAGACATTAACTAAAAAAGACCATCTAATCAAAACGTAGTTGAAATCAACTTAAAACAACCCAAGATTATCCTAACAAATATAACATATCAAGACAAAGACAAATTAAAGACAACAAAGCTGAAAGTAGATGCAGACAATTTTTGAGGACTCACTTTCAAACCAACCGATCCAAATACAAATGAAACTCACTCAACATAGATAAACCCAGCTGGTAAACATCGAATATAGCTAAGGTTAATCAAACCATTCAATCAAATCCCACAAAGCTGATTCTAACCAAACCTGGTTAAACATTTTCGAAAACTAACCAAGAACTCGCCAACCATCCTATGATCAACCAAATCTATACCCACTAACAATCCTTATAAGAACACTAAACTCCTTTTAGTAACTTCAACGATTCAAACTTACCAAGATAAAATAGGAAAACAATCAACCCGCTTAAATAGGAAACCCAGACCTAGTCAAACAAACCAATGAACTTGGATCAATCCATACAATACCTAGTAAGCGGTCTAAAATAATTCAAAGGAAGTATTTGAGATAAACAATTTAACCTACAAGAACCAAGCTTAATACAACTCTCTAATCACGATATTCTAAATTAAAGAAACCCATCATATTTAGAGAAATTAGGAAATCAACTCAACTCATTTAGAAAATCAAACCAGTCCTACTTAAATCAAAGCGAAGCCAAGAAACAAGGATCAATCCAAAGAATCCCACCGTTTGAAAAACCTAAAACAACTCAAAAAGAAACCGAACATAGTCAACTCGACTGATAATAATGAAGCGTATTACAACTCTAAAGTCACTATTCTACCTTAGAAGAACCCATCACACAGATAAGATAAATCCACTCACTCAGACATATAATAGTAGCCTGGTAAGAAATAATCCACATTATTTAACAAATCCAGCCTAAACTATCGAGACAATAACTAAAGAAGACCATCCATGCAAAAAGTAGCTAAAATCAACATAAAACAAACCAAGATTATCCAAACAAATGTAACCTATCATGACAAAGACAAATTAAAGATGAATTCATTCTCGCATTTATGTATGCATTCATTACTACAATCTTGCCTTAGCATTCATGCAGCAAACATCCATTCATTCATACATGCATTCATTCATATGGTTCCATTCATACATTCATCTTAATGAATGCATGCAAAAATCCAAGAATGATAAGGAATGAATAAATGTGAACAAAGGAATTGGGGAATGATTCAATGTAGAAATGAACGAAAGAAAAATGAATTAATTAATTAAGTAAAGACAAGAAGAAAAATGTCCTCATCTTTCCTTGTTGAATACTCATCTTTTTTTCCATTGGTACAAATTATTCTAGCAATTTCTCCTATTTCTTACCTACTTCGCCATAATATTTGTTATGGTGCCGGTGCTCTCTTTAAAGCAACATGGGTTTGTTTAAACTGAAAGAATGGTAGGATCCATCATATGAACACCAAAAAGGTTGCGGAATGGGTGGGCAAATTTCAAAAATTTCCTACATTTCTTCCAACTGGGAATCGCATTCCCTTATTTTAGAATCAAATATTCAAGGATCTACTCGAACCAAACCAAATCAAATCAGAGCCAAAGATCAAGGGAATACCTGATACGGAGAATCAAAATCTCCCAACGTCGGTGTTCATGCCCAAAGAAAGATCCAAGATCTACTCCCGCTGAAGATGACACAACGATGGTGGGGCAAAACCAATAGTATGCGTCTCACGTACCAAACTCTTCACAAGAGCTCGTTGAAGGCTTAGAGCACCAAACCAAATCAGCCTTTCAGCAAAGACTGATATCAAGAACATATTTCTTGATTGTCCCTTCAGTGGAGTTCGAACTATGCAACAAGGTGGCGGCAGCTGGAGGAGATCCCTAAGGCTGAAAGTGGCGTGAATGCAGTTTTCAACTTGGGGAAGATGAGACCCTATCTCAGATTGCAGAGAGTGTTCTTGCAAAAACCCTAGGTCAAATTCTTGTAATTCTTGATTAGGGTTTTTCTCCTTTCTTAGTGATTAAGAAATCTCCTTATCCCAATCCAAATCTGTATTTGGATAGGGGATAATCTTAATCCTATCTGCAGATTAGATCAGCCCATTCCTGATCTCATCAGGAGGTTAATCTTAATCCTATCTGCAGATTCGCCCCCTTAAGTGGGTGATCATATCAGCCCAGTTCAAAATGGGCTTTTAAGCCCAATAAGTAATTAGTGCTCAATAAGTTTCCAAACTGCTGCCCAGTTGGGCTTCTTTGTATGGCGTGGGACCCAAGCATTGATCTCCACATCAGCCACATGGGTTCGGCCCAGCCTTTGTTACAAGGCTTAGCCGAATTCACTAAAAGGCCCAGTGAACCCCCTGAGCCCATCACATGGACCCTATGGGCCCAACACTTACACTAAGTGGTCCCTGGGCCAAGCCATCTTATAAAAACCCAGGGACTGTGGGCAGATGCAAAATTAGCCCATCAGGTATTATCTTAAATGGCCTTACACTTAACTTCTCAGCCCATAATGATCAAGCACTGTCCGACAAGAGAGGACCTCTCTCTCAGCTACAAGGAACAGTGCTGCACTCTCTACTCACATGGATCCCGAGAATTAAAACCATTTGCAAACATTTTGAAACCATACATAAATATATATCAAATATATAAATTTTGCAAAACAAAATTCCAACGATTGAAATCAACTGCCGGTAGTTTGGTTTCCATCAGAGAGAGTGCATTTCCGATCATTACCTTTTTCCGACAAAGGGGCTGACCCCATCACTATGATCACCCACTCAGATGAATTCTCAGACTGTCCCAACATACCCAGGTTTTGACCCCCGCCAAGGATCTCGCTGATTTGCATATTAAAGACAGCCCAATCCGACATCTAGTGCAGTATCATAATCAAGTCTAGGGATCAGGTGTAACTTTCCAGTTTTGCCCATCAATCTCTAAGGTCCAAGGCACTACTGGAAATCTGGTCCGGTTCAAGGATTCAAGTAATCCTACACTGCATGTGCCTTGGGTCTCACCCTGACGACTGAGACAAGCCACCCCAACACTTGGCAGCACACCAGTGTCAGCCTTGGCAGGATAAATCCCCCCAAACTTATCCAATAGCCGTGAACGTTCTAAACTAACACGAGTCTCACTAAGTGTCCAGTTTAAGGGTCTTACACAGAAGCATACCACACGACATGAATCAAACATGTACTTTATTTATTTACCTTAAATATCAAAAGTACATCAAAACTGATTGGATCTAAAGGCATACAAAATTGTCCAACATAAACACCCTCTTTTTTGGTTTAGACCCGTTTAAGTCTTTCACCTGCCCCTCCTGTTCAAAGGACTTTTGGGAGCTCATCATTCACCTCCGAACTGGCAGTGCTCTCTCTTCTTCCTTCCTTCCATCCCTTATACAACCACCTACCGTCTTTCTCCATCATTGTTGGAATTCCAACCCCGATGAACTACGGCAGTGTTAATCCCTCACCAAAGAGTATGCAGGAAGCCCTTCCAGGGTTCGACCACTTTCTCTTCCTCCTTTTTTTCTCCTTTTCTGGTTCAGCTGCCTAGCCAATCCTTTAAACTTCGGGTCAGAGTACAGACCACCTTTTGTTAACTACCTTATACCTCTTATTTTAACTACTTAAACCCCTAAACCTATTAAATAGATGTATTCTCCAAACGTAGAGGACAACGAGATCTTAGAGAGGGAGACACACATGGGCCTACACAAGAGTCTTCCAAATAAGAGCAGGGAAAGCTTAGAGAATTCCATGATGATTATTAGATGATTGAAGAAACCCCCTATGAGTGTAGAGATGATTTAGAGAAAAACTTTTGAGTCTTAAAAAGCACCTTGATTCGATTAACAATCAAGACCAAAAGCTGAAGCGATGCTGAAGTCGATCAAAAAGCTTTAGACATGATGGAAATAGAGAATTCCGGCAAGCTTCCTTTCCTTCGGACTACATAACTACAACCCACGGTTTGCATTATCATTCATATTCTAATTAGGAATATCAGCGTTAGATAATTTCTACATGTTTTAATGCTTCCGTTAGCATAGTTATTGATTGCAATTTGGTTTGTTATCTTACTCATTCATTTATCTTTTGAATCTCTGGGTCATTTTACACTTCGCTTTCTTGGTTGACTTTTGCATCACTTTCTAAAATGGTTTTTTTAACTATTCATCCAATTCAGTTCTCCATACACATTGTGTATGGGAAAAAAGAGGTGAAAAAGAGAAGAAGAAGAAGAAGAAGAAGAGTGCTCTCTGATACCAAGAAGAAAAACAGTCTTCTGAAATGAAAGGACTGTTCAAAAAATTGTAGAAAATCGATTGAGAGTAGTAGAAATCAGGTTTCAAGAAGAGAGAAGAGGAAGAAGAAGGTGGCGGCAATAAGGGTTCATAGAGAGATTTCGAACTTAATCTCCTCTTACACCCCTAATCCTATTTCATTAACTTAAACTTTAGTAATTTACAAAGAGACCCCTGGTGGGGCAGATAATTAAAAAACATAACATAAGAGAAATAAAGACCCAAATTGAGTCCCATTAAAGCAAAGAACATAAAAAGATACAATAAGACAAACAGCCTATGGGCCATTCGGCCCATCTTCTCTACAAATTCATAATTTCTTTTTAAATTAATCCTGCTTTAATTCAAATAACCTGTTTTGTCTACATTCATCTAAATTAGAATGAAGTACAAAAATCAATACAATTGCAATTTAAAAGATCTACTTCCATTCAAAATATTTTTCTACCAAAAAAATGAATACATTCGAATCACAAATTAACATGTTAAGTTTCAAATTGATACATTCTCTAATACAAATTTCATGTCCATTCTCAAAACACTTGTAGTTGGTTGAATATTTGCCATGCAGAAGATCCTATCATTTGCGAAGAGAATGTGTTATGCATGAAAGTCTTCTAAGAGTAAAAAATAATTTGGGTCCTTTTGAACTAAGCAGTGTTAATACATCAAGAAGTTGCATTTCTGAAGATCTAAGAAGCAACAGAATGTGAAATTGTGACATCTTAGTTACAATCTTATCTTAATATAAATTAAATGGAATATTGAGTCAATTGGGAACCTTATCATGTGGGACAGTAATGATATAAGAAGTAGCAGAATGTAAAACACCTTAATAATATGGTACGTATTTGTACTCCTTCCAAACTTAGCCTTAGTGTCAAATTTGTTCTTTCAATGACAAATGTTAACAAGGAAAGAGTTGAACAGAGTAGATTTCACAGCTATCATAATTGGGACAGAATGTTGTCATCTAGATCTCCCTATCTAATGTATAGTCTAATTGGATATATCATCACTCCACATGTCTGAGTGAGGGGGACTTCATGTAGGGAAGGGACAAAATGCTGTCCATCTGGATCTCCCTATCCTTTCATTACTTGTAAAAGGTAGAAATAAGAAAGAAAATAGACAAGGCAAACTATACTCTCTCCTGAAAAGTAAAAAGGAGAAAAGAATTATGAACAAAACATGTATACTACCTCATCACTGTTACCACTTTCCCATTCTTAATGATAGAAAGGACAAAATGAGAGAGATGGGAGCCAAGAGTTTTCAAGGGATTCTTGGGGATACAAGAAGAGGGAGAAATAAGAGATGTGGAATAGAGATTCATCTTCAAGCTTCAATTATTGGGTGGGTGAGGTGAAGTTGGATTTAACTATTGGCATGCCAAAAGAATTGAAGGAAAAAGACTTGGAAATCACTGATTAGGCAAACAGATTTGATGAAAACCAGTTAATTCTTTATTTTTTTTCTTTATTATATTGTTCTTCTTTCCATGAAATTTGACTTTAAACAAATACTGTTAACACTAAGTACCCTAACAGGTTGTATGATAATGACCTAGTCTTTTGGTTTGCTTCTGAGTTGTTCTTTCACAGAAGAAAGCCAACCTTGTACTTTGGAGAAACGGATAACAGTGGGACCTGTTTAACATCCGGACTCCATCTTTGTTTAAATTTGTAACAGAAAGGATAACCTTGTACTTTTCTATCTAGGTTAAAATGCAAAAATCTAAAAGGAGAGAGAGAGAGAGAGGGAGATCATTTTCAGGATCTTATATGGTCAAAATCCTGATTTAGTTTTATAAAATAAATAAACAAAAAAAGGTCTTTAACAAGAATGCAACTGAACTTGAGAGTATAAGATTAAATTCATTAGAAAACATCTTAACCTGGAGCTTTCTGAGCATAAAGGATAGGCTTTAACAAGTTTTTAGATTCAATAATCTGCAAAGTAACATACAAAAAACCTAATAGGTTAGTTTAATATTAATAGTTCCAGACAGGAAATTTAGTAAGGGAGAAGAATCCAACCATGAAGAAAATGCATGAAATTTGGAAAAACTTCACAAAACATTTTTGAATCATTAAATCTGTTTACATGGATAATGTGCATATATTATGTGCGCAGATGGTAGCAAATATACACAAGTGTTGCAGACTTGAATCATTAATCTAGTGGATATATTACACGGATAATTTGCATCGACAAATGATGTTTCTGATGCTCTATCAAGAAAAAGGGTTAGTAGACACTTACTGAGGAGCATACTCATGAAGTTAGAAATTGTGTTCTTAAATTGGGGCCTGCAATTACAATTTGAGGGGGTAGCAATGGGTATGACAATGTTTTCACTTTTTGGGAGGTCATTGTAGTACTCAGTTTCTGTATCTTTTGTGCTAATCTTCATTACTCTTGTTTGGCTCAATAAAATTCATAACTAATCTTTATTATTATATTGGAGGGTTTTTTCTTATTACTAAGTGAGACAATAATAAGTTCTATATTTCTGTATTTTCCTTGATTTGGCTGATAAGGGAAGCCAAAAGACAAAAGAAAAGTAAAGACAAAATAGAAAGGCAAAATTTCTTTTGAAATTCTTCTTGTTTCTCCCCTAAAAGGTAGAGAAAGCAGAGGAAAATAGTGGAGTGTGAGATGAAAACACTCACCCCACTCCTAAAAGAAAACTATATTGTCTTTTCTTTTTCTCTTGCTTTCTTCATGACAAAACATATAACAAATGACCCAGAATCATCCATTAGAAACATGGTTTTGGGCCAAAAAGACCTTGTCCCTATATTCATGTGCCCTCAATAGGATGAGATTGGAGCTAGAACTACTACATTGGATTACCTGTGGCCAGGATAAAATGGAAACAGGGAGTTTTATTTTTCTGCTTTTGTTTGTATTGTAATGGGTAAGGTTGACAATGAGAGGGAGAACTGTGTTGCTGGGTTTAGGGGGCTAAGTAGCCTCCCTTGTAATTTTCTGGAGTACAGTTTGAGGTTAAAAGAAAAAAAAAACAATTCCCATGTAATTTTCTGAATTTAACATCAACCAATTCCAAAGCATTAAGTGCAAGATATTGCTATGTAGAAATTGATTTTAGGTAAATGGATACCATTTGAAGCCCTAGTTTCAATGTAAAAAGACATAAGTCATTTTAATCTGGTAAGTTTGGAACTTATGGTTAATGGGGTCATAAAATTTCTAGCTATAGTCACAACTATAGGTCATCTATATATCAAGGTAGATATATCTCCGTAGTGTATTTAGAAATGGTACTTTTCTTCTTCTGTTTTGAGGGTGGATTTTTATGGGGGTCCCTAATTGGATGTCATGTACAACTTTTCTCATTGTACAGAGGACCATGCTTTGCCTTCGAAAAAAAAGAACAAAGGACCATGCTTTTGATATCAATACATTTTACTATACTTTACCTTAAAAAAGTTGAAATGGAGCCAATTCTAGAAGGGCTGAAAATGGCCAAAGCACTTGGAAAACTTATTGGTAGAAGGAGACTCAAGGATGGTAGTGGGTTTGGGTTGGGTAAAGAACAACATGGAAGGATTAGGCAAATAGCTAATGGGAGGGTGGCATGATTTCAATGAGGGGTTCAGATTTGACTTTTATCTTATTTTTTTGTGATAAGTAAAATAAGGAAGTAAAATGATGTCGCCAGTTGCCCCCACCTTGTATCAAAGACAATGGAGATAGGAGGGTTATTTGTTTGGGAATTGGGAGTAAGGCAAGAAGATAGGGGGGTTATTCAAGGAAGTAAAATGTTGCATGGGTGTCATGATTTTGTTGGTTATTTGTTTGCTTGTTTGTTTTCTTAGTGTTTTTATAGTTTTCTTTGTTTTCTCTTCTGACTATTGAACTTTCAAATCTGATTATTGAATTTCCAAATTTGAATGCAATCCAAAATCTGAAATTTCCAAATTAGCACCCACAAGGGACTATACAACATAGTGGCCACTACTCTCAAGACTTGAAACTGTCTTCTTACTCTTTTTACTTGGGATCCATTAAATATTTTTACTATTTTGAACTTTGATACCAATTCCATAATTTTACTATTTTGTACAAGTTCCTACATACTCTAAGTAGTAAAATTGGTCTCTTTACTTGAAATTGGTGAAAATTTAGTTTACATACCAAAAACAATAGTGTCATAAAAACATATAAAAATTTAAAAAAAAAAGATACTATAAAAATCAAATGCAAAATCAAAATGGTAGATGGATTCACTAGCATAAATTCAATTGGAGCAAATGAAGAAGCAAATAATGGAGTTATTCAATGATAGATAAATAATTTATCAGCAAAGGTAAGTTATTAAGCATTATATGAAACTTGAGCTTACAATTTTGTGGGTATAATTTACCCACACCCATAGGAGTAAACAAATACATCTAGAGCTGCAATCCCCAAAAACCAGCCTTACAATTTAGCCCAAAATATTCCAATTAATCAAAACATCAATAACAAAGATTCCAATTTCTCATTAATGAGTCCAATGATATATAATTGTCCCGCTTTATTGTCTTGAAAGGCACCTCAACAACTACCATCATGGTTCTTTTCTTCAGACTATAATCCAATTTAGGCATCAAAAAGGACACAAACGTGAGTCTTGCCCAAATGAGGGAAAAACTTCACTAGATAGAAAACAAGAGTGTACCAAGTAAAAATATTAGACATCTTAAGTAGTCTTCATCTATTCATTGAAACATTACATTAGCCATTTCATGCTTCTAAAGGCATAGCATAGGAAATGCATGGATTTTTCTTTTTGATAAACTCATACAACTATGACATGCTAAGTTATTTCTTTTCCATTCAACCTTTCCTAACAAATACCCTTGAATGAGAAATGGATTATAAGAAAGATCAGGTTCATGGAAATCCTGGTTAAAACAGAACCTTTTAATAGATTCTACCAAACAAAGAACCTTTTAATAGAAGACAAAGAGAATCATACTAACCCCAGCCTGCATCTGGTTGAGTCCACCATTGGTATGAATAAGCAGGTAACCACGCTACTCTGCAACAGTTGATAAAAATATGCATTTAGTAAGAGAAATATCTGTTTAACAATTGCACATTAAAATAAAAGCAACCCAAAATATATCTGCCTAATTGTCTCACATGAATATGATGGACTAGGCTCAATACAAGGCACAAAGTAGCAAGAGCGAGGAGGCTTCCACAACTTGTTGAGATCCAAAATCTCCCTTGCACCATTCAACTATCAAGGCTAAGGGAGTGAAAACATGAAAGATGCATGACTACTCTGTACTAACAAAAATATTCTAAATAAAAGGTACTTGGTCCATAGGATACAGGATGGGACTAACTACTATCACAATCAATGTGGGTTGAAAATTTATCGAACTAAAAAAATCACATGTCAGAGGAACACACACAGAATGCAAGAGGGAGATTTGCATTCTGAGAGAAAGAGAGAGAAAGAGAGAGATCACCAAGTACCAATGCATGAATAGCGTTACATGCCCTCTGAGATCGAGAGACTCCAAAGAATGAAAGAGGGAGATTTGCATAGATAACATATTTTTTGGTACAGAACAAAAATCAAATGGTGAGATTGACTGAATAGATAGAGAGATTTACCTATGGCCAAATGCCATTCAGTGATGTTAACCCCGATCGAGGAGACGACAGTGGTCTAAAATTCGATTAAGAGAGAAACAAATGATTGTGAGAGGAGATATATACAGAGGCGGGAAGGGAATGAAATGTGAAGAGGAAGGGGACGCTAGGAGGAAACCCTACTCAAGTCACGCGCTAATTATAGTGGCAGTTTTAATTGACTGCTGTTAAAGACTAATAATTTTAGCGACGACTTCCATTTAGTCCCCCTCAAAAACTACCGCTAGAAATGATTTTTCTTGTAGTGGTAAGTGCAAAGAGGAATGGATGATTGGCATTCTCATTGTTATTTAACCAAAAACATGCATGAGGCAAGATAATCAAATTTCATGTCTCCATGATAAGAATCCACTAGACGACCTGCTCTAGGAATTCTTGAATCAAGTTGTTATGTGCACCCAGAAGCTAGAAAACAAGTTGTATTTGATCAGATTAGAACCTCAAGGAAATTAAATCCTTAAAGACCCAAATCCTGAAGATACCACAAAGGTTGATCACTCCCTTGATAAGACAAGATATTGTATTCTACCAAGAACACAAGAAGGCAAAGCTAAGCTTGCTGAAAATACCACTGTATTATTGATTGATTTTCGTGTTACATAGTTGTGGCCTTTATATAGGCATGTAAACATCATTATCTTATAAAGAAACTTCAAACTAATGATGATCCCTTTAATTTAGGAAAGTAAATCTGCTTTGAAATAGAAATCCTTCTAAAAGACTACAACTAATGACAACTAAGCATAGAAAAGTCAAAGTAAACCAAAACAAGACAAAACAAGCCCATCAATATATCTTAGCATGCGAATTGGGCATTTTCTTATCATGTCCATGTGCCAAGCCCATCAATACATCCTATGTCATGGATTTCAAGCCTGTTCTTCAAGATCCAAGCCTTGCTCATCGTCTTGCACATAAAGATAGGTGATTATCCTTGGTGAAGCTTTGGACACTTCTAGAACAGTTTTAAAATCTTCTAGAACAGCCTATTTGTCATGCACTTTCATGATTAAGCCTTGTAAAACCTCTTTCATCCTCTTTGTTCTTGCCCTAGTCATTGGTCTACCAATTCTTTGCAAAGGATCTTGAGAATATTTGGGAATATTAGCTTGAGTCATTTGGCCAGCACCTCGATCTCCATTATTCTCTCCTTCCTCGAAAGGATTCGATGACTTGTTATTTTGTTAATGGCTCGGCAGTCCGCACACATACGCCATGTTTCATCTTTCTTTGGGACTAAGATGACAGGAACTGAACATGGGCTAAAACTCTTCCTTACAAAACCCTTTTGCACCAACTCATCCACTTGCCTTTGTATCTCCTCCTCGAAATTAGCTCTATAAGTAGGTCGATTTGGTATGGTGGAATCGGGTATGAAATCTATTTGATGCTCAATACCTCTTAAGGGAGGTAATCCATGGGGAATCTCCTCGGGAAATAAGTCATCAAACTCCTATAATAAAGACACAACAACAGTAGGCACAGAGAGGTTTAGGACATTAGTAGAAAAGTAAACATCTTTGTACATAAGTACAAGTAGTTGCTGCCTTGCAATCATGACACTCTTAATCTCATTTTTTTTCACTCATTCCCTTGCTTTTCTCTCCTTTTTGTACACTTTTCTCTCTAATTTTCCTCTCGGTCTCACTCTTTTCACTTGCATTTTTCCTCTTGGTCTTACTTGCTCTCTCTGCTTTTGCATGTTCACTTTCTTTCTTTTTCTTTTCCTCTTGCTCACACTTTTGTTCTTCTCTCATTTTGCACTCTCTTGCTATCCTAATCTGATCTTCATAAGCTTGCAAAGGTTTGAGAGGGGTTAGTACAATAGTTCGGTTATTCATACAAAAGAATAACGGTTTTTGTACCCATCATGTGCAATCTTCCTATCAAATTGCCATGGTCGGCCAAGCAATACATGACCAGCTTGCATTGGTGCCACATCACATAGAACCTCATCCTCATACTTGCCAATTAAAAAGGAGACCAGAACTTGCTTGGTTACCTTCACTTCTCTACATTCATTCAGCCATTGCAATTTGTACGGTTTATGATGCTTTATGGTATGCAAATTCAGCTTATCTATCAACAACGTACTAGCACCATTAGTACAATTTCCACTATCAATAATCATAGTACATATCTTATCCTTCACATGGCATTTTGTGTGAAAAATATGCTCACGCTGCTCCTCATCACCATCATCCTTTGGCTGTATACTTAGGACTCTCCTTGTAACTAGCAAATCACCATGAACAGGTTCTGCAACTTCAACATCAGAACATTTCTCCAATGATGGCATCTCATCCTCACTTGAGCTAGCACTTTCTATTTCCCCATTCTCCAACACAATCATAACTCTTTTGTTTGGGCATTGAGAAGCAATATGCCCGAATCCTTGGCACCTAAAACACTTAACATCACGTGACTTAGAAGAAGTTTTCATTTTGGTTTTACCTTTATGAACAACAATCGAATCCTTTTGCTTTGTTTCCTCTTTTGTTTTTGAGGCAGCTTTGTTGTCCTTCCAATTAGAATTCCATGAAGAACCAGATCTGGACCCTTTTGATTTGATTTGCTTCTTCACTTTAATGGCTTTGTGCGACAGCTCCTCCATCTCCACATAGTGTTGTAAATCAACCACATCAGCAATTTCTTTGTTCAGGCTGCCAATAAATCTAGCCATTGTTGCTTCTCGGTCCTCATCTATGTTTGCTCTAATCATGGCTATCTCCATCTCTTTGTAATAGTTCTTCACACTCATGGAACCTTGAACCAGCCCTGCAACTTTCTATGCAATTCTCTATAGTAATGGCCATGTATAAATCTCTTGCGCATTACCAATTTCATCTCTTCCCATAACTGAATTCTCTCCATTCCTATGCCTATTGATCACCAATTGATCCCACCATATGCATGCATAATCTGTGAACTCCATGACTACTAGTTTCACTTTCTTTTCCTCGGAGTAATCATGGCAATCAAATACGTGCTCAACCTTTCTTTCCCACTCCAAGTATAGTTCGGGATCATTCTTTCCTTGAAATGTCAGAATCTTCATCTTTATGCTGCCCAAATTGCTATCTCTTTTGGAAACTGACTTATTGCCTCGTCTAGAACTTGATTCCTCCAAATCTGAATCATCTTCCTCTTCTTCCTCAAATACACGTCTTCTAGTGGACTTAGAAATAGATGGGGATTGCAAATCATCCAGCCTCGCACTCAACTTTCTAAATTGTTCATTAACAACCCTTATGAATAATTTCATGTCAATTTCTTGTGATTCTCCTTCAATACTCATGTTTATAACCTGCAAAAATTCACTGGAAATAAAAGAAATTTTGTTCCTCACCTCTCTTTTTCTTTTATTTATTTTTGTTCTTCACACACTCCCTCACGTGTTTGCACTCAAATCAGATTTTATCACTATTTGACTTTTCTCGATGATGATCTCACCTCTCTTTGCCTTTTTTTTCCACTCAAGCCAGTCCCATTTTATGTTCTTAACATAATCAATATCAAAAAATCTCAAGGAGCAATCGGTTACATGGTGGCAAATCTCAAAATCAGAACTTTAAAAAACTTAGTTGAGGCAAACGGTAGAAATAAGGAAGGAAAAATCAATTATAGGAACAAAAAAAAAATAAGAAAATTTCAAAAGGAAGCAAAAAACCTGCAAAAGAAATCACTAGAATATGGAGCACAAATTTAAATTAATTTAGACATAAGAATCCTTATTTGATAAGGATTAATACTAATTAATATAGTAAGACAACTGTTTAAGGAAAAGAAATCCCAATTCAAAAAGGATTATACAGCTGGCTCTTGAATTAGTCAACTAGTCAAACCCAAAAAAAAGGAAATATGATCTTGCAATTCAAGAAATCCCATTCATGCTGGGAAAATGAAAAGAAAATCAGATCTGCAATCTAACTCCTCCTCTTTCTTTTTTTTTTTGAATTGGATGTTCTTTTCTCTCTCTTTTTTTTCTCCTTTTTTTTCTTTTTTTTTTCGAATTGGATGTTCTTTTCTGTCTCTCTTCTTTTTTTTCTTTTTGTCAAACTAAACACACAAAACAGAATTGACTCTACTCAAAAACACAAAGAAGTCGAATGGAAGAATTCAAAGAAACTATGCAATGACAAAACAAGAAACATGCAAAGATCAAAGAAAAACACAAAACAAGGATAAACAAAGAATAAGTAACATGTTTCTAGAACCAAGGCTTTGATACCAAATGATAAGAACCCACTAGACGACCTGTTCTAGGAACTCTTGAATCAAGTTGTTATGCACACCCAGAAGCTAGAAAACAAGTTGTAGTTGATCAGATTAGAATCTTAAGGAAACTAAGTCCTTAAAGACCCCAATCTTGAAGACGCCACAAAGGTTGATCACTCCCTTGATAAGACAAGATATTGTATTCTACCAAGAACACAAGAAGGCAAAGCTAAACTTGCTGAAAATACCACTGTATTATTGATTGATTTTCGTGTTACATAGTTGTGGCCTTTATATAGGCATGTAAACATCATTATCTTATAAAGAAACTCCTAATCTTATAAAGAAACTCCAAACTAATGATGATCCCTTTAATTTAGGAAAGCAAATTTGCATTGAAATAGAAATCCTTCTAAAAGACTACAACTAATGACAACTAAACATAGAAAAGTCAAAGTAAACCAAAACATGACAAAACAAGCCCATCAATATATCTTAGCATGCGAATTGGGCATTTTCTTATCATGTCCATGCGCCAAGCCCATCAATACATCCTATGTCATGGATTTCAAGCTTGTTCTTCAAGATCCAAGCCTTATTCATCGTCTTGCACATAAAAATAGGTGATTATCCTTGGTGAAACTTTGGACACTTCTAGAACAGTCTTAGGATCTTCTAGAACAGCCTATTTGTCATGCACTTTCATGATTAAGCCTTATAAAGCCTCTTTCATCATCTTTATTCTTGTCCTAGTCATTGGTCTAAAGATTCTTTGCAAAGGATCTTAAGAATATTTGAGAATATTAGCTTAAGCCATTTGGCCAGCACCTCGATCTCCATTACTCCATTGGAACATCTAACATCAATTTTTTTAGAATGATATTTGTGGTGAAATTTTTTGATTTTGTTTTGTCAAGTGAGGACCTTGAAGGAATCGTTATGGATGATCCAGTTATAAGTCAGCAAGAAAGAAAAGGCTATTAGTTTCTCTACGTCCACTGTTATTGAAAACTCGCTAAAGGTAGAAAAGTTAGTTCCACTACAAGGGCTAAAGTTGGCCTCAGTAGCTGCCTAGAATGATTTATAATTTTTTGACATACAGGTTGACCTGACCCATATCTATCACGTGACAATCACGATAGAGACAATTCTCTTAAATTTGATTTTTCGGGTATACAAGTTAACCTGACACGTATTTGTCATGTGTTAGGCACGAGAACGAGGCGGTTCTCTTAAAATTGTTTGTTGGGTATATGGATTGACCCGACCTATATTTGTTGTGTGTCAATCTTGGGAGTGAGGTGTTTCTTTTAAAATTGTTTTTCGAATATATGGGTCAACCCGACGTGCATCCATCTCATGATAGCATCCAGAGAGATGATTCTGTTAAATTGCCCTTTTTGGGCATACGGGTTGGTCTTCCCATGTGATAGTCTTGAGAGACAGTTCTCTTAAAATGTTTTTTTTTTGGTACATGGATTAACCTGAGCCACTTCTGCATTTATAAGTGAGGTTATTAGGTCAGTATGGGTAAGGATCAGTATGGATGGGTTAAGTGGGTCAATATGGGTGGGTCAAGGTGGGTTGTGACCCATTAACATGGATTGGTGATGGGTCATGGTGGGTTTGTGGGTCATATGGGTGGGCTGGTATTCAACCCTTACCCAACCCAATCCACCCATTTGCCACCCTTAGCTTATGTTGTTGACTATATTTTTTTTAGGGAACCTTTAGTCATTTTTTTTAAATTAATTCATATTATGAAGAATTAATGATAGGTATTTTATCTCTATGGCTGAGTTAGGTTCCATGGCACTGCAAACATTATATAAGAATAATGTAAATAGATTGTTGAAATGGTGATGAAGATTTTCCAATTTCCATTCATGCTTTTAGTTCCTTGTACACCTTTTGGGAGTATGGTATTTATCCTTTTTTATCTACAATTAACCTAAGAAATAGTGGTAAATAAATTTCTTTGTATAGTTTTATTAACCATTCTCACTACATAGCACTTGAACTGTTATGAGTTGCACAAGTTACAGATTTTAGCTGCACTTTAACAAAAAAGTGGTTCCAATTCCCAATCGGTTTTTAAAATATTGACCGAATGCCTTGGATTACTTGTAACATCGGATCTTGCATCTAATTTAAAACACTCAAAAAAACATATTTATGTCTGTATGTTTTATTACAACACTCCAAATTAAGCATATTTTATGTTTTATTAAATAAGAAAAAAAAGAAACACACATGGTGCATGTGCCTATTCATTTGCCTTGTCATTCTAATTTTTTATTACTTTACCCGGTGTTTCTATTTATGTTCCTTTTCTGATTTTACACCAACCCATTTTATTTGCCTTTGTTGGATATGTTTTGATGATTTGGTTGGATTTTGTGGCAATATATTATCCATAGATCCAAACTGTGGCTAGGACCGTGGCAGGTATGGTGAATGTGTTGGGCCACAAACCAAATACTAAACCATAATAGGTCCCTTTTTATTAAATAATTGATTTTCTAAAGAACATAAACTTCTTAGTTGCTTCATTTGTTTAACTTTGGTTGATGTTTATTTTATTTTACAAACAGATGAGGTGTTTAATTATGCATGCAAATGCAAGAACAAGAGCAAGAACTTTCCTACACCACATCAGGATGGTGCATTTAGCTTTCACTTCGATGATGGTCTTGTTTTTTATCCCCTTGATGTCCATTTAATTTTAGAGCGTTCACACATTCAAAATGACTGGACTAAACATGGTTAAGTCCATTGTTGGAGCTTGCCACTATAAGCGTTTCAAGGAGGGAGGGAGGGTGGTATTGATGCATGTTTTTTAATTATTCATGGGATGGTGTTGATGTGTACTCCTTATTCATGTATTCTTGTTGAAAACATTTATGTATTTATTTTTGACAAATGATGATAAGTATACTCATTTTGTAATAACATTTGGTAATTTAAATGTTTAATAAAAAATACATTTGCTTATATATTTTATCATCTAGTTGTATAACATGAGAACCAAGAGAATGTATATATAGGTATAAACTGTTGCTAGTAACATTCTTTTAGTAATAGTTATATTGAAAAACATATGTGGTTAAAATAATTTCTAGCAACAGTTTTAAAAATGCACCATTGCTAGACATAGCTTCTAAATCGTTGTTAGAGATATTTTCTAGCAACAGTTCAATACAAAAACCATTGCTAGAGATAGATTTTAGCAATAGTTTTATACAAAAATAGGTGCTTGAGATATTTTCTAGCAACGGTTCAATGCAAAATTCATTACAAATGATAGTTTCTAGCAATTGTTCAAAATTGCTATAGATAGTTTTTCACAATGGTTCTATGAAAAAACCATTGCTATAATATATTTATAACTACAATTTCCATTATGTAACTGTTAATACTTATCTACTAAATATGTTTTGATAGTTTTTAGCTACAATTATATCTGTTGCAATATATGTTTCAGCAACAGTATAGTTAGTGGTCGTTGCAACAGCCCTATCCTATGGCCACGATTATATTCATTGCTAAATGATATTCCTTGCAATAGAACTTATTCCATGGTGGAAGGCGCAACAGTTTTATATCCATAGCAAGACCATTGTTATAGGTCTTTAGCAACAGTTTTAACTACTTCCAGTAGGTTTTTTTTCCATTGCTAGAGAATGATGTTAATGATGAAGCAACATCAAGACCTTCTACAAACCAAGCAGAAGAGGATGAATGATTTTTTAATTGGTCTTTGAAACAGTTTAAGATGTTTCCTCTTTAATTAAAACCTTTAATCGGCCAATGGTTGCTTCATTAGAAAGGTGTTATCTCCAAGGCCCAAGCTTTTATCATTACATATCAACATTTCAACTTAAACCATATATTGAAAATCAGGTAAATGTGATATTTTGATCCAAAATGCATGGTGCAATATTTTACGATAATTTCAAAACAAAATTTGCATGGTGAAGCAAAAAACTTGAAATAACATATCACAGTTTTAACATTGTTGAAGTATTAGTCTTTAATGATAAATACACTTTGTGAAACGTGAATCAATGAAAAGTAAATAATCCATGTGAGGACTTTAACCAAATTGATTGAAAATTTGATTTAACAACAAATATTCAAAATGCACCATAATTGGTCTTTAATTTCTACCATAATAATCATGTCTTACATAGGACAACAAGTAGGACCACACTTGAAATGTTGGAAATATCTTTTTGACATTTCCACAAGGTTCAAAGTATCATTACTTTGGGGATGGAAGAATTGCATATCCAAAACCATTGGGACTCTTTTTCTTTTGAATTTGATAAATTTACAAATAGATTATTAAAAAAGAATAAAAAAAAAGAGATATATTAGGATGGGTTTTAATGTTTAAGCCTATTAAAAGGCCTTAACTCTTAGTATTTAGCATTTGTTGACCCTAAAAACCAAGACATATTATATGGTATGTATCAATACTTTGAACCATTATTTTCCCCAACACTCCATACACAATCCAACTGATGGATGTCAATTGGTACAGTCACCATCTTGTTTCAACAAAGACTCAACAATGAATCCTGCTGCTACCAAGGTTAGGGGTTATGAGTATGGGGATAAGCTACCACAGTTGTTTAGCCTATTAAAATCAAATCACCTATATGGTGCTTATGTGTGATAAAAATGGGAATGCGACATCATTGTTCTATACCACTTAGGTGGCACTCTTGCATCGAATGAAGATTGCCTTACCTAGATATATAAAATTTCATCTTCATGGATGGAGAAAGAAATATTGCTAGTTGTAAGTAAGAGGTGGTCGAGCTAGGTGGGGATGGTCTCCTTAAAGGGCAAAGGATGGCCGGGAGTAGAGCACCAACCAAGAGGTTAGGGTAAGGGGAGTGATGGAGACGGCTTAAGTAGGGGATCCAATGATAGGGTTGATTAAGGGTTGAATGAATGAATTTCATTATGAGGAGGATCTTTATTTATAGGCAGGGATCCCAAGGTCCCAAAAGGAAGGAGCAAAAAGTGCTTGTTTTCAATTAGGAAAGAGATATTAGATTCGTTGTTGGCCATTAAGGAGCATTACTAGGGTTTCACCATGTGTTCTTATGAGATCTCTCAAGGGTTGACTTTCCTTTCACCCAAGAATTCTCATAATCCACGTGTGCTACTACCTTTCGCACCTTACTTAACTAACGTGGCACTAGTGACGTCATTGCGTAGTAAGCGGCCTTTTGCTAAACTTACGTGGTGCCTTATTACGCACACTACTTAAAATTACGCATGTGGTTAATATTTAAGCCTGGTTCTTAATGAACCGGGATTCCTTAGCGGTCCAAGATATATCATAAGACCGCGCTCTTCCGAAGTTCATTGCCAGACGGTGTTTGTCTGAGGTCTATCCCAAAGTCATACATGTTCAAGGTTCATCGTAGAACCGAATATGTATAAAATTCATCGTAGCTTTAACTAGAATCTGTCTTGGGCTTGCATCAAGCGTAGGTTCATCGCAATCGTGTGACGAACCATGTATTTATCGCAAACCTATGGTATACTCTAGTGTTCATATGATATCAATTTAGTGTTCTCTATACTCTGAAGGACTGAGCAAGCACTATGTACCTATACTAGAAAAAAGAGTGGGATGACCAACCATTGAAAAAAAACACATAAAGCTCAACTAAGGCCATGTTTGGTTCAATTCTCATTCTTTCTCATTCTTACCCAAGATGAAATTCCAAGATGGAAAAAAAAGAGTAAAAATGGGAAGAATTAGAAAATATTGCTACGAACCAAACGCTTTTTTCCCAAAAACTGATTTTTTATGGTAAGAATGAGAGTAAAATTTGTAACGTATTTGGTTACAAATTTCATTCTCATTCATTTTTTTATTAATCAAAATTATAATATAAGGGTTAGAGGTGTAAAACGTGCCGTGTCGGGTCCACGTAAGTGCAGGTTGTGCCGTGCCACCCTCCCCTGGGATAACTTGGGGGGTCGGCCCGACACGTCCCACGACCCAAGCCCATGCGGGCCCGTGCTATGTCGCGGGTCGGGCTGGCCAGTGGGCCAAGCCTTGGGCCAGGTCGCACCAAATCTATTTATTTAAAAAAAATTGAAAAAATGTAAAATTTTAATTTTATATGAACTTTGATGTATACAATTGCTTATATATGCAATAGTTAAATAAATTAGTATAATAAAATTGAAAACAATTGTTTATTTTATAATTTTTATTAATAATTATATACTTTATTATTATATAATTATAATTTATATAATAAAATATATATAAACAATATATATGGGTCGTGCTAGGTCATGCCAGCCCACAGACCTAGAACCCCAGGCCCAAGTTGTTCCCCCATGTTGCATGCACCAAAGCACCATAGAGGAGCCCCAACTGTTGAATGACAAAATTGGGGTCATAATCATATAGGTCAGCTGCAGTGCAAATTCTCTCTCATCAAGGTGCTATAGATAGAAGCATCCAAATTTGAAAACAAGAGAAAAGAAGCATCCAAGACATCTATAATAGGCTATATTTCTTATCTATGTAGCATGTTAACATTATTGAAGCAGTTACACAATTCTTTCATCTGTAGGCAGTATTGATTAAAGTTTCACAAAGCACTAAAGCAGATGTCTATATAAATCCACACATATTAATATGTTAGGGTAGTGCCCAAAGTCATGACTCATGAGTGATCTTGCTCCATCAGATTCAAATGTTCAAATGAAAGATACCTTCAACATTCTTATGTACTTCAACCTTAAATTTTTCTTCCTCATTTCCCCTCTTGACTTTGAGAAGCAAATCGAGCTTTTCCACTTCTTCAATTACCTACATGAATCGCAAACAATAAGATCACTTATCTGTCTTCCCGAACTATGTAAGTTGCAAATGTGCATGCAATTCCCATGCCAAGAGCTAAATAGCTAATAGCAGGAGGGTAAAACTTTACTCTACTTTCAATTCTCTCTCTCTGCTCTTGCCGCCTTAGAAACCCTAATTCGACCTCCAGTTCTTGGACTAATTTTGATCAGTTCTGACATGGTTTTTGAAGAAAATATCAGAACCAATTCGTACTCACCTCCCTTGTTCGACCCAAGGTGTTGGATCACAATTTTGTAGAAAACTGTGTTGTTGAACTGCTTTAATTCAAGCTGCAATATCTCTAGTGGAAGCTGGTTTTGGTACTCTCTTTGGGTGTGAACTACCACTTTGGGGGCTACATTTGTGGAATTCGTATCAGGTATACTTTTCCCTTTCTGTTGGTTTCAAATCTGGTTCGATTTTGGTGTAAGAACAATCCTAGAAAAAATACAGTTTTTCAAAAACTAGGAATACGATTCCTAGAAGTGTGAAAGAAAATTTTTGAAATTTCACCCAGCCATCTAGCATGGTTTGGCCATCCATATGATTGACTTCCCCTTCCTTCAAATGGCCTTAGCATCCCATTTTGATCTAGAAATATGTCAAATGAATGTAAAAATTGGATTTTTAAATGGAGAACTAAATGAAGAAATCTATATGACTCAACCCGAAGGTTATACAATTAAAGGAAATGATGACAAAGTTTATAAACTTAAAAGGGCCATGTATGGTTTAAAGCAATCTCCTAGGATGTGGTACTTTACTTTTCATAATGATGTTTTAAAAATGGGCTTTGTTCATAATTCATTTGATAAATGCATATATACTTTGAATAATGGAAGTTCTTATAGAATATTATCCTTATATGTTGATGATATTTTAATTGTTGGGGATGATTTAAAAATGATAGAAGAAATCAAGGATTGGTTGAAATTTAATTTTGAGATGAAAGACATGGGTGATGTAAGTTTTATCTTAGGTATCAAAATTGAAAGAGACAGAAAATCTAGAATGATATGTTTATCTCAACAATTATATCTAAAAAAATATCTTAAAAATTTTAAAATGGATTCAACTAACCGGGTAGAAACTCCTATTGAAAAACGAACCAAATTATCCAAATAATGATGCCATCTACTCAAGAAGAGTATGTGGAAATGAAAAATAAACCATATGCACAAGTTGTTGGGTGTATAATGTATGCTATGTTGTGTACTAAGCCAGACTTAGCATATTTTGTAAACTTTGTGAGTAGGTAAAAAGTAACCCAAGAAAGTTGCATCGGAAAGTAGTTAAAAATGTTGAGATATATACAAGGAACACCACATTATAAATTAACATATCAAGGCAATGAAATAGAGTTTTGTGATGCTAACTTTGCAGGAGATTTGATGAAAGAAGTTAATAAAAGATTCTTGGAAGACTTAAAGTTAAGTATGCCAAGCAAGTCAATCATCATTAGAAATGATAACCAAGCTGCAATTCAAACTATCAAATAATGGTGAAGTTGGTCCCAAAGGGAAACATATAGAATTACAATACCCTTACATATTTGATGTGTATAAAAAAAATGAAATACATATTGAATATGTGCCAACTAAAGAAATGATTGATGACCATGTATTGTTGTTGATTTCAAGAGGCACATATGGTCTAAGAAGCAATCAATAAAAGTATCTCATCTCAGGTCAGTACGTCTAAGTGGGAGATGTTGGACTGAGTGGCCTATGGCCCTCGATGATCTAGCCTTGGTGTGTTGGACAAACCGTGGCCACTGGATATAGCCACACACTAATGGACTAATTGTTTGCTTTTTGTGTACATTTTGACACACAATATCACACCTTATTTCTTATTATATTGTATTTTATTTTCATATAAATAAAATGATTTTGCAAACAAGTTTTTACACTATTTCACATGTACAAACTTGTTGGGCCAAGTCAATCCATCATCTATGAACGTTAGGAGTAGAAGACTTGGCAAGAGTGGTTGAGAAAAGTAAGGCTTTAAGCCCCACTCTATGAGACACCAGTCTCATCCTGATTGGAGCCCAACTAATTGTAAGGACAAGTGGTAGGCATTGAAGTAAAAGTGGTTACCTGCATTCTAGGAGGTTCCCAACGTTCAGATTCTTTATGCAATTATAAATAAGAAGGTAAACTTGGGAACTAAACACAAGTGAATTGCATTTTATTCAGCTCCTACAAATCCCACTATATTGGTGTTCCTTCAGGCTGTTGAATGGTCCAAGGTCTTGTATCTTGAACTGGCGGGTGTTGCAATCCTAATCTTTCATCATCATCAGCTCCTTCTTGTTGGGTTTTTCAATCGACACAAGCTCCACCTCCATTAGTATGCCTAGGGTCATATAATATGTTTATTGAATTTAATTGTCTATAAAATCATAATTTATACTATTATTACGTAATTCCATTGTTAATTTTGTAATATATTAAATTATTATTAATTTACCCAAGTTTTAACCCCCAAAGGATCTCATTGATTGGCAAATCAAAGATAGCCCAATCCGACACCCAGTGTAGTACCATAATCGAGTCTAGGAGTTATGTGCAACTTTTTAGTTTTGCCCACCAATCTCCAAGGTCCAGGGCATAACTGGAAATTGGTTCGAGTTCAATGTTTCAAACAAACACACACTACACGTTCTTTAGGTCTAACCCTGGCAGCTGAGACAAGATACCCCAACCTTCTTGGCAACACATCAGTGTCGGCCTTGGTAGGATAAACTTCCCCAAGTTTATCCAACGGCTAAGAACATTCTAAACTACGAGTCTCATAAGTGTCTAGTTTAAGGGTAATTACACAGAAACACACCAATTATAACATGAAACAATTATGTACTTTTATTCATTTACAATAAATGGATCTGTACATCAATCTAATTGGAGCTAAAGGCATACACTGTCTAACACCATTAACATCCTAATAGATGTGAATTTTCTACAAGAGAATATGTTTCTTCATAATCTATTCCTTCTATTTGATTGTATCCTTTTGCTACTAGTTTAGCTTTGTATTTCGTTATACTGCCATTTGATTTAAATTTCTTTCTCAACACCCAATTGCACCCAATTGGTTTTCTATTAAATGATAAGTCAACTAGCTCCCATACACTATTTTTTTATAGGCTCTAATTCTTCATTTATTGCATTTTTCCATTTTTCACTATCATGTGCATTCATAGCTTACTAAAAATTTGTTGCGTCTAGTGTTTCATATTCATTTATTAAACTCTCATCAAAGTTTAAGAAGGTATAATAATCTCTATACTTGGATGGGGAAATTCTCTCTTTGTATTCTTGTTATTGTGCTTTATTTTTCTTTTGGATTTTCATTTGGGTTATCATTTGAATAAGGTTTACTTGTAGTTCCTTCATCCTTATCATTATTTTCAAATAAATCCACTAGTTTTTTTTTTTTATCTAGAGTTTCAATTTGGTCTTCTAAAACTACTACATTTCTACTTTCTATAACTTCATTCCTCTATTTGATTTATGGTTTATAAGTTTATAACCTTTTGAATTTTCAGAGTAGCCTATAAATGCGCATCTTACAATCTTATTGTCTAGTTTACTTCTTTGCTGATTTGGAATCCAAACATAGGGAGTTAATTTATTAACTTTTGTAGGTACTCTATTTAATATATACATGGATGCATTTACACCTTCCCCCCAAAAGATATTACTTAGTGAGGAATGACTTAACATGGATTTAACCATGTCAAGTAAAGTCCTATTTCTTGTTTCATTTACACCATTTTGGTGGAGAGTATACCTAATAGTGAGTTGATGTTTTATACCATGTTCTCTACAAAATTCATCAAATAAATTAAAAATATACTCACTTCTTCTATAACTTCTATGTGTTTGTATCTTTCTTCCTAATTAAATTTCTACTTCAGTTTTATATTCTTTGAATTTATCTAACACTTTAGAATTTTGTTTTAGAAGTTAAATTTGTCCAAATCTAGAAAAATCATATACAAATGTAACAAAATATTCCATTCCCCTATAAGTTTTTACGGTTAGGGACCCACACACATCTGAATGCACTATGTCTAATAATTCTTCACTTTTCGTGCCTTTTCCAAAAGGCAATCTTGTCATTTTACCTTTCAAGCATGGTTCACAGAATTTAAAGTTTATATCCATTTTTGGGAGAAGTCCACTAGATGTCATTCTAAGCATTTTATCCTTATTTATGTGTCCTAGACGTAAATGCCATATATAAGCATTAATATCATCACAAGCAAATGAATAATAAGAAAATGAAGATATTTTATTAATAATGAGATAGTACAATCCGTCAATGGTAACTTTTTTGACCTAAAACAAACTTCAAATCCCTTTTCATCTAGAAGAGGGATAGATCAAAGATTTTGCCTCATTGTAAGAGCATATAATACATCATTCAAAATAAAGTTTGTAGAGGCATCTATGGGAATTTTTAATGTCCCTATTTCCAATACATCATAAGAAGTATTATTCCCCATGAAAATTTTATGTTCTCCATCTTGAATTTCCTTGAAATTCACAAACAACTCCCTATTCTTGGAAACATGGTGAGTTGAGATTGAATATATCCACCAATCTAGATGATTTGTGATGAGATATATTTTTTGAGTAAGCTCTGAGTTCTCGCAATAAAGTTTTGATGTACTCATGTAATCTGAAAATACAATAAAGCTATGATTCTTTGTCAAAGAATGTTTTGTCTTGGATATGTCTCTTACATATACATATATATACATGTGCATATATACTCTCTTGTTCCCTAGCAACTCCAGGCATGCTCTTATCACCTAGCAACCCCAGGAAGGCCTTGGCAACCCAAGCAGGCCCTTATCACTTGGCAACCCCAAGCTTCTATACATATTCCCTGGCAACCCTAGGCGTGCTCATATTTCCTGGCAACCCTAGGCACGCTCTTATCACCTGGCATCCCCAGTCTTGCATTCATATTCCCTGGCAACCCCAGGAAGGCCATGGAAACCCCCAACACTCTCATATTCCCTGGCAACCCCAAGAAGGCCCTGGCAATCCTAGGTGTGTGTATATTCCCTAAAAACCCCAAGAAGGCCCTAATAACCCAGGCACGCTCAAATATTCCTTGGCAACACTAAGAAGGCCCTGTCATCATCAAGCACGCTCAATAGGAAGGCGGCCCCCTGGCAACCCCATGCGCACTCACATATTCCCTAGAACCCCAGGCGCACTTATATTTCTTGGCAACCCCAGGCTTGCACACAAATTCCCTAGCAACCCTAGGAAGGCCTTGGCAACCCAGGCACACATATATTCCCTAGCAACTGCAAGAAAGCCCTAGCAACCCCAGGCGTGCTCTTATCACCTAAACACTTATGAGACTCGTGTAAGTTTAGAATGTTCTCAGCCGTTGGATAGACTAGGGGAGTTTATCTTGCCATGGCTAACACTATTGTGCTATCAAAGAAGTTAGGGCAACCTGTCTCAGCTGGTAGGGTTAAACCCAAAGCACATGTAGTATGTGTTTGTTTGAAGCACTAAACCCGGACCAATTTCTAATTATGCCCTAGACCATGGACACTAATGGGCAAAATTGGAAAGATACACATAACCCATAGAATGGAAAGAGAAAAATTATCTTGCCCGATGTTATACTATAGCCTCTTTAAAGAATCCGATACAACAACAATTCGATAAGATTGAAGTGTCCAAAGATATGTTGGTTAGTATGAAGACTATGTATGAGGAGCAGAATCGTTCTACTCAGTAGAAGGTCTTAAAATTGTTTAAGACCGCACAAATGACCGAGAACCAACAGGTTCATGACCATTGTCTAAAGATGATGGCCTATATCAACGAATTGGAGGCTCTCGGGTCAAGGCTAGATCATGACACCAAAATTGATGTTGTTCTCAATTCCTTGACTCCATCCTTCAATCAGTTTATTATGAACTATGTCAAATGATATCCCCAAGAAAAGAACCCGTGATACAGTTAATCCCACGTGCCTGTGGCGTTACCGACTTGGCCATATTAATATAGATCGTATCACAAGGATGGTAAATGATGGTCCTTTGGATTTTCTAACTGTAGAAGATTTTCCCACCAGTGAACCTTGCCTTCAGGGTAAGATGACAAAACGGCCATTTAACGGTAAGCCTCAAAGATGTACAGGCACGCTTGACCTTATACATATTGATGTATGTGGTCCCCTAAGTGTTAGGACACGTAACCAACACGTTTATTTTATAACATTAACCGATGATTTCTCTCGATATGGTTACGTATACCTAATGAGACATAAGTCTAAATCCTTTGAAAAGTTCAAGGAGTTCAGACAAGAGGTCGAGAAACAGTTAGGGAGAGAAATTAAGAACCTTTGATCGGATCGAGGTGGCGAGTATCTCTCTAACGAATTCAGGGATAGTATCACAATTAGCTCATCCTACTACACCACAACTAAATGGTGTTTCAGAGAGGAGGAATAGGACCTTATTGGATATGGTCTGGTTACTTCTCATGCACTCAGAGTTACACACATCCTTTTAGGGTTATGCATTGGAGACACTTGAACTTTAGACCGGGTTCCAACCAAATCGGTTCCGAATACTCTATATGAACTTTAGACCGGAAAGAAACCAAGTGTGAGACACTTGAAGATTTGGGGTTGTCCGACACACGTTAAAAGAACGAGTGCGGACAAATTGGAATCCAAGACCAGTCGTTGCCTATTCCTAGGCTACCCAAAGGGCTCTATGGGTTACCTATTCTATGACCCAGGAGAACAGAAGGTGTTCTGTAGCAGAAATGCCCATTTCTTGGAGGATGATTACATCCTAAACAATCATCATCAAGAAGTTGTTCTTGATGAGAAGAGCTCAGGGTTAGTGGGAGATGTCCCACAAGCTCCAGTTAATGACCAACCTAGAAGATCTACCTGGATTTCCAGGCCTCCAGTTCGTTTCGGCTATGACCAGGATAGTTACTTGGTGGAAATCACGACCAGTGAGGAGGATCCCATGAATTATATGGAAGCTATGTTGGACATAGATTCCTTGAAGTTGGTAGATGCCATGAGAGCTGAGATAGACTCAATGGAGACCAATGGAGTCTAGACTCTAGTAGATCCGCCCCCTGGGGTAAAAGCAATTGGTTGCAAATGGATCTATAAGAGGAAGAAGGGCCCCAATGGTAATGTTGAAACCTACAAGGCTCGTCTTGTGGCAAAAGGGTACAGTCAGAAATAAGGAATCGATTAGGAGGAAACGTTTTCGCTAGTGGCCATGCTTAAATCCATTAGTATCCTGCTAACTGTAGCAGCGTACCATAATTACGAGATTTGGCAAATGGATGTCAGAACTGCATTCCTGAATGGAGATCTTACTGAAGATATCTATATGCAGCAACCGCAAGGTTTTATAGTTGCGGTTCAGGAACACATGGTATGTAAATTAAATAGATCAATATATGGATTAAAGCAAGCTTCTAGGAGTTGGAACATCCAGTTTGACTCTACCATCAAAATGTTTGACTTTGAGCAGAATCCGGATGAACCCTGTGTGTACAGGAAATCTAGTGGGGATAAGGTTACGTTCTTGGTTCTGTATGTAGATGACATTCTACTCATTGGGAATGATGTAGGAATGTTGACTACAGTGAAAGTATGGCTTTCACAGCAATTCTCCATGAAAGATCTTGGAGAAACCTCCGATATACTGGGTCTTCGACTCTATAGAGATAGATCGAAGAGGATAATAAGATTATCCCAATCTGTTTACATTGACAAAATAGTCAAGAGATACAACATGGAGAACTCCAAATAATGAAATGTTCATTTCAGGCATGGAGTCACTCTCACCAAGGGCATGACTCCCAAGACTCCCGAGGAGATTGAGGGCATGAAGGGTGTTCCCTATGCCTCAGTCGTAGGGATCATCATGTATGCCATGTTGTGCACTTATCCTGACATTGCTCAGGTAGTGAGTGTGGTAAGCAGATTCCAAACCTACCCAGGGCAGGAGCATTCGACTGCTGTGAAAAATATACTTAAGTACCTTCGAAGGACAAAAGAGTTTTGTCTGGTATTCGATGGTAGCTCACTACAAATCTAGGGGTATACTGATGCCAACTTCCAGTCAAATCCAGATGGTAGAATGCCTACATCTAGTTATATCTTCATGATGGGATCGTGTGTTGTTTCTTAAATGTCAGCAAATAGGGGTCCTAAGTAGCGAAAATAATAGTTCACAACCCAAGCCGAACACATTGTCGTAAGTGAGGTTGCCTAATGAATGAAGGTGTTCATTCTTGAATTCAGCAGATCACCCATTTCATTGTTGTGTGACAACACTGGATCTACGGGAGAATGATTTTTAAAGGTAGCATTAGTGGAGAATGTGGCAGACCCTTTGACTAAGCCACTGACGTAGAAAGTGTTTGAGAAACACGTGGAAAGTCTGAGACTCCGGCTTGTACTAGATTAGACCTAAGTGCAAGTGGGAGTTGTTAGACATTGTATGCCCTTAGCTCCAACCAGAATGATGTACCTTATGACATTTATTGTAAATGAATAAAGTACATATTTTATTCATGTTGTTGTGGTGTGTTTCTGTGTAAAACCCTTAAACTAGACACATATGAGACTCGTGTTAGTTTAGAATGTTCACAGCCGATGGATTGATCTGGGGAGATCTATCCTGATAAGGCTGACACTGATGTGCCTCCAAATTGGTTGGGATGGTCTGTCTCAAATGTCAGGGCGAGACCCGAGGTACATGCAGTGTAGGTTTACTTGAAACCTTGAACCGGAGCAGAATTCCAGTATTGCCCTGGACCTTGGTGATTAATGGCCATAACTAGAATGTTACACCTGACCCCTAGATTCGATTATGATACTACACTATGTGTCGGATTGGGCTATCTTTGATATGCCAATCAGTGAGATCCTTAGAGGGGGTCAAAACTTGGGTATGTTGGGGCAGTCCAAGAATTCATCTGAGTGAGTGATCATAGTGAACAGGATCAACCCCTTTGTCGGACAAAGGTAAAGATCGGGGATGCGCTCTCTGTGATGGAAACCAAAACTACCGGCAGTTGATTTCAATCGTTGAAATTTGTTTTGCAAAATATATTTATATAGACATATACATATATATACTAAATGTTTGCAAAAGGTTTTAATTCCTGGGATCCATGTGAGTAGAGAGTGCAACACTGTTCCTTGTAGCCGAGGGAAAAGTCCTCTCTTGTCGGGCAGTGTTTGATCATTATGGGCTGAGAGGTTAAGTGTAAGACCATTGACGATAATACCTGATAGGCTAATCTTGCATCTGTCCATATTCCCTAGGTTTTTATTGAAGGGATGAGAGATAAATCATATAGATAACCGAACCTTGCAGATAGGTAGGGCAAAATTTCAAAAATTTCTCTCTCCCATCTGGGAATCACATTCCCTGTTTATAAAAACTGTTTTTTCAATGATCAATCTTGAACTAAGAACCAAACCAGATCTGAAACCAAGAGGTAGGAGAGGGAGATACCTGATACGAAGAAATAGTATCCTCCAATGAAGGTGTTCACGCCCAAGGAGAGGTCCAAAGACTGCTTCCACTTAAGATGACATAGTATATGATGGAGGGTATGTGAGAACGACTTCCAATCAGTTTTTCTCCAAAAACTGATATCAAGAACGCTTCTTGATCGCTCCTACAATGGAGATCGAACTGGCAATGGCAACAACAGGAGGAGGACGCAGGGAGAATATGGTGCAACCACACTGTTGTTGTTTTCTCTCTCTGTGATCTAAGATCTGATGTCTGGGGTGAAGAATGGTTCGCCCCCTCCTCCTTTTATAGTCTTAAAGAGATCAGCTCCTAATCCCATTAGGAGTTTCTTGATTCAAATCCTTATTTGAATTTGAACTCTCTTTAAGAGATAAGGACAAATCCTTATCTTATCTGTAGATTAGATCAGCCCTCCTAATCTTATTAGGAGTTTCCAAATCCAAATCTATATTTGGATTTGTACTCTCTAAGTGGATGGGGATAAGACCCTATCTTATCTGCTGATCCAAATCCCAGATCTGCCCCTGTTAATTAATCTAATTAAACCAGTTCGAATTGGGCTTTAGGCCCATTAAGTCCATGTGCTCTTTAACCTTCCAAACTGTTGCCCAGTTGGGTTTCCTTGTATGGCGTAGGACCCAAATATTGATCTACACATCAGCCACATGGGTTCAGCCTAACCTCTATCACAAGGCCTGGTCGAATTCACTGAAAAAGACAGTGAACCCCCTGAGCCCATCACATGGGTTCCTAATTGGCCCAACACTTACACTAAGTGGTCCCTGGGCCAAGCCACCTTATAAAAACCCAAGGACTATTGGCAGATGGAAGATTAGCCCATCAGGTATAACCCTCAATGGTCTTACACTTAACCTCTCAGCCCATAATGATCAAACACTACCCGACAAGAGATGACCTCTCCCTCGGCTGCAAGGAACAGTGTTGCACTCTCTACTCACATGGATTCCGGGAATTAAACCTTTTGCAAACATTTAGAAACCGTATATATATATATATATATATATATATATATATATATATATATATATATATATATATATATATCTGTGTGTGTGTATGTGTATCTTTATATAAGTATATTTTACAAAACAAATTTCAACGATTGAAATCGGTTACTGGCAACTTTGGTTTCCATCAGAGATAGTGCATCCCCGATCATTACCTTTGTCCGACAAAGGGGCTGACTATCACTACGATCACTCACTCAGATGAATTCTTGGATTGTCCCAATATACCCAGGTTTTGACCCCCTCTAAGAATCTCACTGATTGGCATATCAAAGACAGCCCAATCCGACACCTAGTGCAGTATCATAATCGAGTTTAGGGGTTAGGTGTAACATTCCAGTTTTGCCCACTAATCACCAAGTTCCTGGGCAATACTAGAATTATGGTCAAGTTCAAGGTTTCAAGTTAAACCTACACTGCATGTACCTCGGGTCTCACCCTGGTAGATGAGACAGGCTACCCCAACCAACTTGGCGGCACATTAGTGTCAGCTTTATCAGGATAGATCTCCCCAAATCAATCCACCGGTTGTGAACATTCTAAACTAAACACGAGTCTCATATGTGTCCAATTTAAGGGTATTACACAAAAACAAACCATAATAACACGAATCAAATATGTATTTTATTAATTTACAATAAATGTCGTAATGTACATCAATCTAATTGGAGCTAAGGGCATACATTGTCTAACATTTATAAGGTGGCTTGGAGGGACCATTTAATGTAAGTGTTGGGCCCATTAAGAGCCCATGGTGATGGGCTCAGGGGTTCACTGTCTCCTACAGTGAATTTGGCCAGGCCTTGTAATAGAGGCTGGGCTGAACCCTTGTGGCTGATGTGTAGACCAATGTTTGGGTCCCACGCCATACAAGGAAACCCAACTGTATAGCAGTTTGGAGGCCGAATGAGCACATAGACTTAATGGGCCTAAAGCCCAATTCGAACTGGTTTAATTTGATTAATTAAAGATGGGCGGATCTGGGATTTAGATCAACAGATAGGATAAGGACTTATACTTATCCACTCAGAGAGTCCAGATCCAAATAAAGATTTGGATTAGAAAACTCCTAATAAGATTAGGAGGGTTGATCTTTATCTGCAAATAAGATAAGGATTTATCCTTATCTCTTAAAGAGAGTCCAGATTCAAATAAAGATTTGAATTAGGAAACTCCAAATGAGATTAGGAGAAGCTCCCTTTAAGGCTATAAAAGGAGGAGGGCGAACCACCTTTCACCCCAATCTGATCTCAGATACAAGAGAGAAAGACAACGACATTAAAACTGTGCCATCTTCTACTCTTGCCTTCTTCTCCTGCTGCCGCCATTGCCAGTTCATTCTCCCCCTGTAAGAGACATACCCTTGGAGAGAGTGATTCCATGCCTGAAATGAACATTTCCTTTCTTGGAGTTCTCCATGCTGTATCTTTTGACTATCTTGTTAATATAAGCAGATTGGGATAATCCTATTATCCTCTTCAATCCATCTCTATAGAGTCGAAGACCTAGTATATAGGAAGCTTCTCCAAGATCTTTCATGGAGAATTGCTGTGAAAGCCATACTTTCACCGTAGTCAACATTCCTACATCATTCCCAATGAGTAGAATGTCATCCACATATAGAACCAAGAACGTAACCTTATCCCCATTGGATTTCCTGTAAACACAGGGCTCATCCGGGTTTTGCTCAAAGTCAAACCTTTTGACAGTAGAGTCAAACCGGATGTTCCAACTCCGAGAAGCTTGCTTAAGTCCATATATGGATCTATTTAATTTACATATCATGTGTTCTTGACCTGTAGCTATGAAACCTTGTGGTTGCTGCATGTAGATATCTTCACTAAGATCTCCATTCAGGAATGTAGTTTTGACATCCATTTGCCAAATCTCGTAATCATGGTATGCTTCTATAGCTAGCAAGATCCTAATGGATTTAAGCATGGCCACCGGTGAAAAGGTTTCCTCATAATCGATTCCCTATTTCTGAGTATACCCTTTCGCCACAAGATGAGCTTTGTAGGTCTCAACCTTACTATCATGGCCCTTCATCTTCTTATAGATCCATTTGCAACCGATTTCTTTTACCCCAGGGGGCAGATCTACTAGAGTCCAGACTCCATTGGACTCCATTGAGTCCATCTACCCATTTCAAGGAATATATGTTCAACATAGCTTAAGTATAAGTCATGGGATCATCCTCATTGGTCGTGGCTTCCACCAAGTAACTATCCTGGTCATATCCAAAACGAACTGGAGGCCTGGAAACCCGGATAGATCTTGTAGGTTGGTCATTACTTGGAGTTTGTGGGACACCTCCCACTACCCCTGAGCTCTCCTCATCAAGAACAACTTCCTGACGATGATTGTTCAGGATGTAATCATCTTCCAAGAAATGGGCATTTCGACTATAGAACACCTTCTATTCTCCTGGGTCATAGAATAAGTAACCTATAGATCCTTTGGAGTAGCCTACTAATAGGCAACGATTGGTCTTGGATTCCAATTTGTCCACACTCGTTCTTTTAACATGTTCTAGACAACCCCAAATCTTCAAGTGTCTCACACTTGGTTTCTTAACAGTCCAAAGCTCAAAGGAAGTCTTTGGAACTGCTTTGGTTGGAACCCGGTTCAGCACGTACATCGTAGTCTCTAATGCGTAACCCCAAAAGGATGTGGGTAACTCTAAGTGTATGAGAAGTGATCGGACCATATCTAATAAAGTCTGGTTACTCCTCTCTGACACACTGTTTAGCTGTGGTGTAGCAGGAGGAGCTAGCAACGATACTATCCCATTGACGTTTAAGTAGTCCCTGAATTCATCATATGAATCTCCTTATCACATGCACTCATATTTCAGCGGAGGGAACAAAACATTACGCCCTAATTTAATTTAGGTCAAACCAAAGTGGCTTCCACTAACTTTCATAAAGCCAGATTTGGATGGGCCCTAAACGGCTAGGGTTTCGCACGGTTCCTCTTGAGGAGGAAGCTGATGTGGGGCCCACCACGAAGGAAGATCATCCAATGATCTTAAGGACACCATGGCAATGATGTGCATTCAACCATGTTGTGCATAAGAGCCACTATCGTATCAGCATGGGCTAAGTACTTATGGCCCATGAACGTTGCACATCACACATCCATACATCACATGTTGGAACAAAATTGATCCAATCAATTAATATTTATAAAACCCATTATTAAAGCCCACAATTATCCATAATATTACTAATTAATATTATCTAGGTATTTGGGCTGAATTGAAAAGAGCAGTTCGGCCCATATTGCTTTTATGCAGTTAATGGGATAAAACAATTTTAACACATTAAAACTGGGTTTTACAGGTGTGGGCTGAATTGCATCTTGCAATTAACCATCAACTCCCGGACCCAAGAGTGAAAAACTAGGGTTGAGAACAGCCCCATCGAACCACAAATTCGGTCCAACCAGTTTGGTCCAATCTGGTTCGAATGGGTCTAAGGTTTGATTTTTTAATTTAAGATTTAATTCAAGATTGTGATATGAAATTAAATTACTGATAAAAAACATTCAAGAATAAGTAGAAGGGTTGTTCGTAGATCTACTACCCTATAAAACAGAGGTTAGTTCATAGTTTGCAGTTTCTTAAACTGCAAATCGCAGATAACCGAACCCCAATCTGCGAAACTCCTTCCTTCTACGAGATCTACTTTGAATTTGAATGAAAGAAAATAGAAAACCCTAATTTTCTATTAATATTACATAAAAAAGAATTCCTATACATTTTGTCTAAAAAAAAAAAATTAATTACATACAAGAATGAATAGAACAGCAGGTGCGCAATTTTCTTGCGCCAATCAAGACTTCGATCTCCACCGTACAAAGATCCCATAAAACAAGATGAATATAAAGAACAATTATAAATAAAAATCAGATTTAAAAAGATTAAATTTCATATCAATCGCCCTGGATCTGGGAACCGATTTCCTAGAAAATCAACAATCTGCACAAAACGAGTAGAATGCCTTCTGCCCATTTGTGCAATTTTAGACTTGACCAATTTCGGTTCAAGATTTGAACCTGACTCTAATACCAATGAAGGGATGAAAGATCCATCATATGGATGGCCAAACCCTGTAGGTAGGTTGGGCGAAATTTAAAAAATTTATCTATCATGTGAGAATCACATTTCCTATTTTAGAAAACTGCATTTTCAATGATCAATCTTGAACCCAAACCGAACCAGATCTGAAACCAAAAGGTAGGAGAGGGATATACCTGATACGGAGTAGTAGTAACCCCCAACGAAAGTGTTCACGCCCAAGGAGAATACCAAAGACTGCTCCACTAAAGATGACACAGCGTAGGGTGGAGCAGAATCAGCAAGATGGTTATTCAGCACGAACCAAATTCTTCACCAAGAATCTGATGGATGAGGGCGAGTGAACATGAATTCTGATTATCTTTTCTCCAAAAGATAATATCAAGAACCCCTTCTTGATCGCTCCTACAAGTGGAGAATGAACTGGTGATGGCGGCAATAGCAAGAGAAGGCAAGAGCAGAAAATGGCGTCAGTCTGACTGTGTTGTCTTCTCTCTTAAATCAGTAAACTAAATGATGAATTGGAGGTTCTTCCTTCTCCTCTATTTATAGCCTTAAAGAGAACATCTCCTAATCCCATTAGGAGTTTCCTAATCCAAATCTTGTATTTGGATCTGGGTTCAGCCCAGCCTCTGTTACAAGGCCTGGCCAAATTCATTGTAGGAGACAGTGAACCCCTGAGTCCATCACCATGGGCTCTTAATGGGCTCAACATTTACACTAAATGGTCATTGGGTCAAGCCACCTTATAAAAATCCAAGGATTGTGGGTAGATGCAAGATTAGCCCATCAGGTATTACCCTCAATGGTCTTACACCTAACCTCTTAGCCCATAATGATCACACACTGCCCAACAAGAGAGGACCTCTCCCTCGGCTGCAAGGAATAGTATTGCATTCTCTACTCACATGGATCCCGGGAATTAAAACCTTTTGCAAAAATTTTGAAACTATAATATATATATATATATTTTGCAAAACAAATTTCAACAGTTGAAATTGGTTGCCAGTAAATTTGGTTTCCATCAGAGATAGTGCATCCCCGATCATTCACTTTGTCCGACAAAGGGGCTGATCCTGTCACTATGATCACCCACTCAGATGAATTCTCGGACTGTCCCAACATACCCAGGTTTTGACCCCCTCTAAGGATCTCATTGATTGGTATATCAAAGACAACCCAATCCGACACCTAGTGCAGTATCATAATCGAGTCTAAGGGTCAGGTGTAATATTCTAGTTTTGCCCATCTATTTCCAAGGTCTAGGGCAATACTGGAATTCTGGTCCAGTTTAGGGTTTCAAGAAAACCCACACTGCATGTACCTCAAGTCTCACCCTGGCAGCTGAGACAAGCCACCCTAACCAACTTGGCGACACATCAGTGTCAGCCTTGGTAGGATAAATCTCCCCACATCTATCCAACGGCTGTGAAGATTCTAAACTAACACGAGTCTCATATGTGTCCAGTTTAAGGGTATTACACAGAAACACACCATAATAACATGAATCAAATATGTATTTTATTCATTTACATTAAATGTCATAAGGTACATCATTCTGATTGGAGCTAAGGGCTTATACTGTCTAACAAGTTATGCCCTTAGCTCCAATAGATTGATGTATCTTTTGACATTTATTGTAAATGACTAAAGTACATAATTGATTCATGTCATTGTGGTGTGTTCCTGTATTTTTACCCATAAACTGGACACTTATGAGACTTGTGTCAGTTTAGAATCTTTACAGCCGTTGGATAGATCTAGGGAGGTGTATCCTGCCAAGGCTGACACTGATGTGCCACCAAGTTGGTTAGGGTGGCTTTCCTCAACTGCCAAGGTGAGACCTGAGGCACATGCAGTGTGGGTTTTCTTGAAACCCAGAACTAGACCAATTTCTAGTATTGCCCTAGACTTTAGAGACATATGGGCAAAACTGGAAAGTTACACATAACTCCAAGATTCGATTATGGTACTGCACTAGGTGTCAGATTAGGCTATCTTTAATATGCTAATCAGTGAGATCCTTACAGGGGGTTAAAAACTAGGTATGTTAGGAGAATCTGAGAATTCACCTGAGTGTGACAGAATCAACCCCTTTATTGGACAAAGTGAATGATCGGGTAATGCACTCTCTCTGATGGAAACCTAAACTGTCGACAATTGATTTCAAACGTTGAGATTTCTTTTTGCAAAACATATATTTATATAGAATTATACATATATATATATATATATATATATATATATATTATGGTTTCAAAATCTTTGCAAAAGGTTTTAATTCCCAAGATCCATGTGAGTAAAGAGTGCAACATTATACCTTGCAACCAAGAAACATGTTCTCTCTTGTTGGGCAGTGTTTGATCATTAAGGGTTGAGGGTAATACTTGATGGATTAATCTTGCATCTGCCCACAGTTTTTGGGTTTTCATAAGGTGGTTGGATCTAAGAACCATTTAATGTAAATGTTGGGCCCATTGTGAGCCCATGAAGATGGACTCAGGGGTTCAATGTGACATACAGTGAATTCTGCCAGGCCTTGTAACAAAAGTTGGTCTGAATACTTGTGGTTAATGTGTAAATCAATGTTAGGGTTCCACGCCATACAAAGAGAGCCAAGTTGGCAGCAGATTAAAGAGTAAGTGAACACATAAGCTTAATGGGCCTAAGGCCCAATTTGAACTGAGCTTAAGTTAGTTAATTAAAAGGGGGAAAATTTAATTTTAAACTAATTAGGATTAGCTGAAGGATAAGATAAGTCTTATCCATTTAAAAGTCTTGATCCAAATATAAGATTTGGATTAGGAAACTCTCTCCTCATTCTTTAGATTTTACATACAACAGCAAACTGTAGAATTCTTCCCCCGTTCTTGCCGCCCCTACCTAGTTCGATCTCCACTTGTAGATCTGATCAAGAAGAGTTCTTGAAATTGTTTCTTGGAAGAAGAATGAATCTGAAGTGGTGCTCACCAGCCCTTACTCAATTCTTGTAGAAGAATTCAGGTTCTTGTTGAATAATCATCCTACTAATCCTGCTTCACTACACAATGTGTCATCTTCAGTGGAAGCGGGTTTTGGTCTTCTCTTTGGGCGTGAACACTTGTATTGGGAGTTACCGTTACTTCGTATCAGGTATATCCCTCACCCTCTTTTGGTTTTAGATATGGTCTGGTTTTTTATTCAAGAACGAACCTTGAAAATGCAATTTTCTAAATTAGGGAATACGCTTCTCGAATTGGAGTAAAAGAAATTTTTGAAATTTTACCCAACCTTCCTATAGGGTTCGACCATCCATATGATGGATCTTCCATCCCTTCAGGATTGGACCTGGTCCATCCATAATGAATTTATATTTGATTGAGCCAATATCTGGTCCATTGATAGAAGATAAGAACATAGGTGTCATTGGACCAGGTTTGAGTTGAAACCAATCTAAATTAATTGGAATTTGAATAGATTGAATAGTCTCTGGACCGGTCTAAAATGGTCCAAAATATTCATTGGACTGGATTGGACCAGGTCCATTTGTAATGAACTCACATTGGACTACATCGGATTGGGCCAAATCCAATCCAATTGACACCCCTACCCATCGCCTTCTCCTAACTTTTAGAGACTCGACAACTACCAACGAGAGCACAACCTTATCAATAGTTAGAACATCCGATTTGACTCTACAGTCAAACAGTTTGATTTTGAATAGAATTCGGATGAACCTTGTGTTTATGAAAAGATAGTGAGAGATAAGGTTACATTTATGATTCTGTATGTAGACGGCATTCTGCCCATTATAAATAAAAGATCTTGGAGAAACCACTTATACCTTGAGATTTCGACTCTATAGAGATAGATCGAAAAGGATAATTGGATTATCCCAATCTACTTATGTTGACAGGATCGTCAATAAATACAACACGCAGAAATCGAAGAAGGGATTTATTCCTTTTAGGCATGGATTCACTCTATACAAATGCATGTCACCTAAGACCCCTAAGAAGATAGAGGACATGAGGGAGGTTCCCTATGCCTCAGACATAGGAAGCATCATGCATGCTATATTGTATGCTCGGTCAGACATTGCTCAAGCTGTTAATGTTGTAAGTAGATACCAATCTTACTCCGAACAAGAGCATTGGACTACTATGAAAAACATGCTAAAGTACTTATGGAGGAATAAAGACTATTGTTTGTCTTTGATAGTAGTTCACTATAGATGGTCGGGCATAATAATGTCGACATCCAACCTGACCCAAATATTAAAAAGTCTATGTCTGGATACTTTGTGACCCTATGTAGTATGAAAAATAGTCCACGACCAAGGCCAAGTACATTGTCGTGAGGTTGCCTAATATATAGTATGGATGCAGAAATTTGTCCTAAAATTTGGAATCCTACCATATCACCCAATCCATTGTTGTGTGACAACACTATATCAAAGGGGATTGTTGGTAAATGGGACATCTAAATTCAAAAGGTAGCATCAGTGGATTGTTGGTAAACCACTGACATAGAAAGTGTTTGAGAAACATGTGGACAGTATGGACTCAGGATTGTACACGATTCGACCTAAGTGCAAGTGGGAGTTATTAGATAGTGTATGCCCTTAGCTCCAAACAAATTGATGTATAGATACATTTATTTTACATGAATAAAATTACATTATTGTTTCATGTTGATATTGGTATGTTTCTGTGAAATTATCACTTGAATTGGACACTTATGAGACTCATGTTAGTTTAGAATATTCTTAACCATTGGATAGACTTGAAGAGTTTATGCTGCCAAGGCTGATACTGATGTGCTGCCAAAAAAGTTGGGACAGTTTGTCTTAGTTACTAGAGTTAGACCCAAAGCACATGCAGTGTGTGTTTAGTTAAAACATTGAACCTTGACCATTTTTCGGTTATGCCCTGGATCTTGGAGATTGATGAGTAAAACTGGAAAGTTATACATAACACCTAGACTTGATTATGGTACTACACTAGGTATTGGATTGGGCTGTCTTTGATATGCCAATCAGTGAGATCCATTGAGGGTCAAAACCTAGATATGTTGGGGTAGTTTGGGAATTCACTTAAGTGGGTGATCAGATAGGGTCGTCTCTTTTATCAAACAAAGTGAATGATAGGACTTACACTCTCTTTGATGGAAACCTAAACTACCAGTAGTAGATTTCAACTGTGTTTGAGATTTGGTTTTGCAAAATATATTTATATAATATATAAATATCATATGGGCCGAAATGTTAAGTGTAAGAGATCATTACATGCCTGATTACCTAATGGGTTTTATCTTACTTAAGTCCATTATCCTTGGATCTTCATAGGATGGCTAAATTCAATGATCATTTAAGTGTAAATGTTGGGCCCGTTTTGAGCCAATAGTGGTGTGCTCAGGGATTTACTACGTTTACTAGTGAATTTGGCCAAGCCTTTTCACAGAAGTTGGGTCAAACCCATGTGGACTTATGTGAGGTCATTATGGGGTCTCACACCATACAAATCAAGTCTAAATTGGCCATGCAACACCCTTGGGTCGTGAACCTTATAGTTGATGGGCGTAAAGCCCATAACTAATATGATTAATTAAGCTATCACATGACAGTTTAAGTTGTCATGTGACATGGGCGAATTTGGGGATAGAAATGGGTATGGAACACCTATCCTCTTAAGAGGATAAGGCATATCTCTTGATAGAATTCAAATCCAAATTAGATTCGGATAATCTCCTAATTTGATTAGGATAAGTACTTCATAATGAGATAAAAGAATAAGAGGGCGAACTGATCAAGAACACCTCTCAATTCTGCTCTCTTCTTTCATTTGTAGTATCTGTATCAAGTATACATCTCCATCTTTGTTTGATTTCAAATCAAGCCCAGTTCAGTGCAAAACCGATCCTGAAAAATGCAGTTTTTCAAAACATAGGAAATTCGATTCATAAAAAGATTAGGAAATTTTTAAAAATTTACCCAGCCATCCATATGATGGATCCTAACCCTTCCTTCAACACCATCGTCTAAAGAGCAAAGTACAACACTTTTGAAGTCTAGCACAATCATTCTTTTGATCAAGCTTTCTAAGCCCAATTGAAGGAAGTAATCTCCACTTTGTCTGAAGTATTGGAATACATCATTCAATCCTCAACTTCAATATAAATCTAAATCATCAAGTTACAAAAAGCACTATCAAGAGAAAGTCAAATGTTCTATCTCTTTTCTTTCCAAGCCCATTTGAAGGAAGTAATCTCTAATATTGTCTAAAGTACAAGAGCACGTTGTCCTACCCTCATCTTCAACACAAATCCAAACCATCAAGTTGCAAAAAAACTGTTAAGAGAAAATCAGAGGTTCTATTTCTATTGTAAGAGGTTTCAAATACAAAGAATTTATATCCCATTTATTTCATAAATATAAAAAAAATAATAATTTTTTAATTTATCTTCATTTTTCTTGTATTTAGATTTATACATGAAATTGTGTCGACACACAAGTTTTTTGAGTTGCTTTTGGTACACAACATCAATGGAACAACTGAAATGCATTCCCATTCCACCCATTATGGACACTCAATGTATCAAGTGATACAAGCCTAATTTTATACCTAATTCTATAGGCATATAAGCTGATTAATATATACAGCAAAGGCCTTGGGCAAGAGAGCTTCTCTCCCAAACAAGTAACATCTTATTTTTATCAATAAAAGGAATCTCAAAAGCGGTTGATTCCATTCTCAAACTGAGGTATATCCACTCTCAAAAAAGTGAGTGGGTAAACTCCACTTTCAAAGAAAAAGTAAACTTTCACACACGTGGCATCTTATGCTTCCCTTCCTAAAAAATGGTCAATTAATTTTATTCAAACACAACTGTTTCTTCTTTAATTCCTCTCTCTCTCTCTCTCTCTCTCTCAATTTCCAACACCATTTTATAAAGATGAAAGTTCTTTTTGGTAAACTAAGTAAATTATTTAGTTTAATCTGTAGCTGCCTTTTTTCTTACTCTTACAAATCATTTTTCTTAATTGCGGGTGTAAAAAGAGTCTAGAGTTATACATAGAAAGAAACTCATATTGATAAAGGTGAATGGATTATCTTTGGGATTTGGGAATACCTCAGAGCTATACGATGGGCAAATTTGGGGTAGAGAGCCCGCCGACCTATTATTCATAATTTCATATACACCCAGGAATTAATTTACAGGGTTTGTCTGTCCATTTCAACATCCTATACATACTTCTACAGTATGGCGATCTATTGGTAGTCCAATTAATTAATCATAGGATACGCATAGATCCTTTGCTATATTTTGAACATTTGTTATTATATTATAAATTTGATACTGCTTTCAAAAAGAATTAACTCAAGTCTGAGATCCACTTTCGTCAGCTTCAATCCTCAGGACAGTCGATCTGAAACACCATTTGAGATATTGTCTCTAAAATGCCTGTCTACACTCCAAGTTCCAACCAACACAGGCAACAAGGTTGTATTTAAATTGGCATTAACCAAAAAAAAAAAAAAAAAAGCCGGGCTCCATAAAAATTAGTTCCATCAGTATAGCTCTTACCACAGCGTCTAATCTACGAAGTAGTCCGGAAAAATGTTGGAAGAAATTAGATTGGAAATTCCGCCCAGCATGCAACGGTTTTAATCTTTATTCCTTTTTCCAATGTTATGTCTACAACTTGGAAAACATTGACTTGAACTGAAAAGCTAGTACATTATATAAAGAGGAAACGACCACTCTAGGAAACCAAGTATATGAGAAATCTTTTGCACACAAGCAACTCAATTGTCTGAGAAAGGGAATCTCATATAATCTATAGGAGTAATAAAAAACAATCATATTTTAACCTTAACCTTTATGCCTCAGGCTTTCCTTTTCTTTTTTTTTTTTGCCCTTTTTCTTATTATTTGTAATGTACAATTGATGGGGATAAATCAGGTTTCAGCAGTACCTGTGGCCATCTTCTGATTCTTTCATGAAGAAATTCCATGCAAGTAATGCTGCCCCAACTGCCGGTTCCACCTGTAAAAAATGTAAAATTAATCATGTTTAATTCGGACCTTATGGTAACAAGAAAAATAAAAAATAAATGCATCACAACATTAATAATTCAATGACCGGGAAAGATTCAAATCATTTTATTTATAACCCATTTCATCTTGGCACAGTCATTAATGTGCAAAAAGTAGGGCTGCTTTTGCAGGTATCTTGGTTTTCATTGAGTTCACATCTCCGCCCCACAACGACCCACAGCACATCTCCGCCATGTATTGGGAACATCTCCGCCACATTGGATAACCATGATAAGATAACCATGGTATCTTATCATGGTTATCCCAATGAAAATGAGTTCACATCTCCTGGGGCCGGAGATGTGAACTCGTTTTCATTGGGATAACACCATTATCTTGAACAGCCAAGATGATGGCAATACAGGACTGGAACCATTATCCAGCTGCATTGGATGTATGTTATACACCATACAGTTCTCTCATTTTCTTCACACTTCCAACATCCCATGATCAATATCCATCTAAATTACAACAAGATGATGGAACCGAATAGGCAAAAACATGACAAAACCATAACAATTGCTGCCTTGTACTGCTTAGTAAGGGATTCTTCATTGAAAGACAGATTATCTATTCTAGGCATTTGGCAACATGTAAGAGAGTTCCTTCCAAATTAATCCATGAGAGCCAAGAGGATAGTTTTCACTGTTTTATCCCATTTGATTCCTCTATTTTAGATTGGCATGCAGCTCTGACCAATTGTATACAGTGACCAAACCCATCCCACTGAACATGACTTTGTCATGAAAAGAAGAACTAGGCAGATAAAGCAGCAAGAAATAGCAATAACAGGCCATTGCTTTCCACACAACTAGTTATACTGTGTGGAGCATTGGGTAGGCATTATGGCCTACCATGTACTCTTGCTAGGCCAATGAATGAGACTATGGAAGTCTAGTACAAGAAAATTTGTAGTCTACATGGAATGCGTGTCAGATAGACAAGGGTGAGGCTAGTGTTTTAAATGGTTCCTAGATGCATAGGTGAGGTACATTTTAAGGGTGAGGCTAGATGCATAGTCTACAATCAATGAGTCGTATACTTTGCCTTTTGCCTCTAAAACCCCTATTCCTTGCTCTAGTGCTTTTGGGATGACTCTCATAACTGTTTGCCTCCCCCATTGCTGAGCAAGCACAGCTAACCAGCATTTTCATTATTAATGTCTATAGTGTACAAACAAGGGCGTATCGGCCTATATCGGTGCTTTTTTTTATGTTTTATTTATTTTTTTTCAAAACCGGTTCAGAGAGGTCGGTTTAAGTCCAGGCTACCCTCTGAACCATGGTCTGACCCGATACAACCCCTGTAGGGGTATATCGGGAAGCCACCGATACGTGTCGATACTTTGAACCTTGTGTACAAACCCACAGCTCAGTCCCACCCTTTCCCAAAAGACACAAATCATATTGGACCTTTAGTTCAGCTTCTTGGTTAGTTAATAGTCTAGCCCAAGTCAATAATAAGGCCCAGAAAGAAGCTCATATCCAAGTCCATATAAGCTAGTTGTTGGGTTAAAACTCTTCTCCTATTGAAGAAAAAACACCATTTTTCCTATTACAACTGTTTGCTTTCTAAATGTTTTTCAATTGTTACAACATTACGGCTTTAGTTTCAAACTTAATTGTCTAAAGAAGGCAGCATGCTCAAGAACAGAAGCAAAGGCTGAAAACCAATACATGTGTCCTCCAACTGACACCCCCCCCCCAAAAAAATAAAAAAAAAAAAAAAGAAAAATGGAATTTAATGAATCTAATAGCACAACATTAGTGAAGTAAGCTGACCTTTGGTCTAATTGGATGAGCTCCTGGATAGTCCTTTAAGATACAATTTATGACTTCCTTCCCTATATCCCAACTCTTGTTAGCTTCGAGGACACCACCAACCATGACAAGTGGGAAAGAGCCCTTTCCATCTGCAATAACATTTAGCGATAACAACAAAACTCACCAAGTTCTAGAACGCAAGTTCAGATAGCTACAACAGGCAAGTCAAGTTTCTCATAGAACAGGCTTCAATTTAATAATTTTCTAATTCCATACATACTCATTTAGATGCAACCCCATAAAATATGAAAAACTATGTTCTAATAAATAGGCACTGAAACTGAGATATCTACCCCATATCTACGAAATATTATGATTGGGATGAATTTATAAGCAAATAGAACGAACTTGCAGACAGAGGTCAAAAAACTTCATTAGAATATGTTCCCCTGTAAAACTATTAAGTATCATTTATTTATTTTGGGGAAAAAAACATACAATGATGGAGCACAAAGGATGATAACTCTTACACCACCAGGCCATATGCATGGAACACTTATCAACCAGATGCATGGACCTTGATGCATTAGCCAAGTTCTAGCACTACATTTTGCTACTATCCATTCAAAAGAATGCTCAACCATCGGTGATCACAGATCAATGTCCCAGTGGGTTCGCATCCGCCCCCCACAGGTTGGCCCCCCGAAAACATCCCACGGACTCACAGCGCACCGTGTGTCCTCCCACACATGAATTAGACTCTCATGCGGAGCTAACCCACTTCGCCCAAAAGGTCATCCCCTCTCAGATGCTCACTCCTCTCTCTCTCTCTCTCTCTCTCTCTCTCAAATTTCAACCTCACTTGAACCTTCAACCTTTCGTTCTAAGAACGCCCCCCTTCAACCTCTCTCTCTCAGATGCTCACATTCTCAGTTCTCACATCTATTTTTTCTCATTTTTTACGTTGTTTTTTGTTTTTTCTGATTTTCTACCTTCCGTGCTCAGATCTGAAACCCGCCGAAGCTTGCCCCCCTTCGAGTTCCGCCAAGAGCAAGGCCTTTGGCCTTTGGCCTTTGGCTTTTGCAACGAGTTAACCAAAGTCTTACCCACTTGTACTATGATCCCACAGGAGCAAGGCCTTTGGCCTTTGCAGCAGCAACAAGTGCTGAAGCTGTATTGGGTGCAGAGGGAGGGACAGGTGCAGACTATGAACTATCCTGGGACCAGGTTGCTGTTGAAGCTGCAAGAATGTTAATCCAAACATTCTGAGGATTAAAAGTGTCAAAGATGAGGTTAATCGGATCAGATGAGCCTGCAAGTCAATGAATAAGTGTCAAATGACTGCATATACAAATACAGATATGATAACTGAGAATAAATGGATATGAGAACGGAACTTACCTCCGTTAAATAAATCTGCCAGAACGATCGTCGGCGTTGACTGGTGGAACTCGAAGGGGGCAAGCTCCGGCCAGTTTCAGTACTGAGAACGGAAGGTCGAAGGTTCAAGTGAAGATGAAATTCAAGAGAGAGAAAGGAGTGAGAGTCTGAGAGGGGATGACCTTTAGGGCGAAGTGGGTTAACTCCGCACGAGAGAGTCTAATTCGTGTGCGGGAGGACACGCGGCATGCTATGAGTCCGTGGGATGTTTTTTGGGGGCAAACCGGTGGGGGCGGATGCAAACCCTGTCCCAGTTGATCATGTTTGTGCTAATAACAAGTTGATAAACCAACCTTGAAGCTCAAGGATGTACATGCTTAATTCCATTATCTTTTAAGTTGAACAGAACTCGTAGCACTACTCCATTTAATAAATATAAGTTGAATATATAGCCAGCATTCAGGCTGTCAAAGATCATAGCTCATGTAAGTATTCCAAATAAAGATCAGATATAAGCCTTTAATCTATAGGCAATAGGCACTTCTTGAATATCCAAAGTTGAAATTGGCTGTGTACCTTTACCACATAATTCAAGTCTCCGAACAACAGCTTTTACACTTGCAGCCAGTTCATCAACTGAATCTAATAATATTTTATTCGCTACTTGATCACCAGCTTCTGCACAAGATACTACCACTGGAACAAGTGCTGCAATACGAGCCCAAGATGGATCTGCGTAGGTCCACCTAAACCCAATAAGAGAGAACAAGAAAACCAGTTGAAAACCAAAATCCTACTTGAATATAACCATCAAATTTTCTATACGAAACAATTATGAGAAACATATTACTAATAAACAAGTACAGAATGACTAGTCGTTTACTAGTTAGTCATTGCCCATGATGTGATTGCTTTGGGCAATTAACCATTATTAGGTTAACTTGACCAACTAATGACTAGTCAATCTAATCAACCACAAAGTTGTTTTAAAGTTGATCTGCTTGTCTAGGCATCTAATCTTTCAAAATAGAAGCTTCCAATATATTGTTATATGCATGCATATTGCCTATGTTTGTAGTGCAAATTCAACCCGGGTGTTGCACGCCAATCAGTTTTGCTTACACTTGTTTGGCACTATGATTTGCACTCCTACCTGATACAAAAGTTGCACTTTTTGTCTCATTTATACATATAGGATGTTGAGAAGTGGGCAGGCACTTACTGGGCCAGTTTGCAGTTGTTCTTTTACAGAAAAAGACTTCAACATACCCTTAGGTTTCTCAAAAGGTCAAAAGCATACCTGGAAATTTCTAAAAGGACTTAAACACAATATTGTCAAATCTTATTTACTATACAATTCATGATTTAAATGATGAATCCCAAGGATTTCGATTTGAATCTCATGTCTGAATTCCTTATTGGATTTTTGTTTGAATCCTACAATTTGATTCATTAATCATACGTCTTATACAATTCTTATGATCAACTGTGATCCATTTCAATTCAACTAAGAATTAGTTCTCTACTTTGGCATTTATTATTGGTATTATTATTTTGTTTATATTTACCTTTGTCAAGGGATCCTTGTTTTAAGGTCCTTACTAGATGATAATTTTTTACATTATTTACAACCATATATTGAGATTATTTTCCATCATATGTAGGTTAAAGAATCATTGTGATTGTATGTGGATTATTTGACTAGCACATCAAAGTTGATTATATCATGTCAGCCTTCCATTGCACAACTATTGCTTTAGGTACCAATATAGTATATATGGACTAAAAATAATGTAAAATCAGTTTCCTATTTATACTTAGCCTTTTAGTATATCTATTTTTAATTTGTTGATAAGTTGGTAAAGCAGAAATAATCTTACAATTTATAATACAATTACGATTTTCAGCACATTGCTTAAACAATGGGTGACATCAGAAGACTGAAACATCTCTTTTGTTAATTTCCATCTTGTATCGTTTATGTATGATACATTGTGATTCTAATAGCCCAAAACTGCGCTTTTGTTCATTCTTTTCCTATTATGTTCACAAGATCCAAAGAAATTAATGTAACCTTGCTCAAGGGGAAATGAGTAGGTGGATTAACAAGCCCTTGATGTTCTGACCAAATGGACTCGCACATGGTCTCTTGTCATCTAGAGACATTCAACCACAACCGGGGGGTGGCAGGGGGGGGTTCCAATGTTAGAATCAACTGGAAAGCTAGAGGAAATGGCAATCAAGCCTTTAATGGACAAGAACAAGATTCAAGAAAAAATCCGACAAAATTACTCACAGATTGAAGTCGATTGCAGCATGATAGCAGCAAATGGAATCTGTTAATACCCTAATAACATCGTCTCTAATGGACACATCGTTATGGATTGCTACTGCAGGGCTGCTGGAAAGCACACCTGGGAGTGCTATTTCAATGCCACTGCTCTCATTGTTCAAAAGAACCTATCTGTCAGTCACTTGTTTATCTGCAACGAGGAGTTGTCACACTTGAAACACAGCTGCAGCAGTCCTAGGTTAGTTCGAGATCTGTTCAAGAGAAGAAAAGAAGAAAGAAGAAAGAAGAAGAGAAGAAGAGAGGGGAGAGGAGAAGGAATGAGAGAAAGAGAGAGCAGAAAGAATAAGGTTTTGTCGCCCCCTTCATTGGCTTTTATATTACTTGAGAAAAAATATAAATGAGAAAAATACCCCTGTCGACTATGACAAAGAGCAATACTAAGTACAGCAGTCTGAAACAAAACAAATAAGGATGAAGAGCATATTTCTGCACCTAACAAACATATAGAACCAACTAGGTATCCCTGTCTACATCTCTACACTCACCCTCAAGTTGGGAATAGAAATTGAGCATTCTCAACTTGCACAAATCTGTATCCATCTTGACTTCAGGGACTGCCTTGGTGAAGAGTGTTGGAAAGGTTAGGATCCATAGATGGATGGGCAAAATTCCCTGTGTTTTGAAAAACTGCATTTTTCTAAATCGATCTTGCACTGAACCAAACCAGATTTAAAACCAAACAAAGAGGGAGATTTATACCTAATACAGGTACCTCAAACGCAGATCCCAAGGTGGAAGTTCACGCCCAAATCAGTCCTAAAACTAGCCTCCACTGAACACGGTGCAGTGTATAGGTGAAGTTGATTCAGCAACACAGTTTTCAGCAAAATTGCAACCCAAATACTTGGATCGAACTAAGGAAGGTGAGCCTAAAATTCCTCTAAACTTTTCTTGCAAAAATCAGAAGAAAACTGATCTCTATCAGTCCTTGAAATCCTAGGTCGTGATGGTTTCTTGGAAGACAAAAGAGAAGAAGAGAGAAGAAGAGAGAGTGGTCTTCTAGACTGATTTGTCCTCTTCTTCTTTTATCTCCTTATGGAGCACTCTCCTAATCAAATTAGGAGATTATCCAAATCTAATTTGGATCGGGACTCTAATAAGAGATAAGCCTTATCCTCATAAGAGGATGGGTGCTCCATACCCATTTCCAAACCCAGATTTGACCCAGAGCACATGACAACTTAGGCCCATTTCCTTCAAAGGCTCACAACCCAAGATGTTGCATGGCCAACTTAGGCCCGATTTGTATGGCATGGGACCCCACAATGACCTCACATAAGTCCACATAGGTTCGGCCCAGCCTCTATGAAAAGGCCTTGGCCGAATTCACTGTTAAACACAGTGAACCCCTGAGCACATCATTATGGCCTCAATATGGGCCAAACATTTACACTTAAATTTAGCCATCCTATGAAGCCCAATGATAATGGACTTAAGTAAGATAAAGCCCATCAGGTAATCAGCCTTGTAAATGGTCTCTTACACTTAACCTCTTGGCCCATAATGATCACAACACTGCTTGACAGGGAAGGACCTCTCCCCTAGTTGCAAGGTACAATGTCACTCTCTACTCGGATGGATCCGAGGAAATAAAACCTTTTGCAAAAGTTTGTCATAAAACATTAATATATATATATATAATATAAATGTATTTTGCAAAACCAAATCTCAAACACATTTGAAATACACTGCCAACAGTTTAGGTTTCGATCAGAGAAAGTGTAAGCCCTATCATTTACTTTGTCTGACAAAGGGAACTATCCTATCACTATGATCACAACACTGCCCGACAAGGAAGGACCTCTCCCCTGGCTGCAAGGTACAGTGTCACACTCTCTGATCAGATGGATCCCGAGAATTAAAACCTTTTGCAAAAGTTTTTCATAAAACATTAATATATATATCATATAAATATATTTTGCAAAACCAAATCTCAAACACATTTGAAATACACTACCAGCAATTTAAGTTTCCATCAGAGAGAGTGTAAGCCCGCCCTATCATTCACTTTGTCTGACAAAGGGGCCAATCCTATCACTATGATCACCCACTCAAATGACTTCTCAGACTGCCCCAACATACCTAAGTTTTGACCCTTGATAGATCTCGCTGATTAGCATATCAAAGACAGCCCAATCCAACACCTAGTGCATTACCATAATCAAGTTTATGGATTGTGTAACTTTCCAGTTTTTCCCATCAATCTCCAAGGTCAGAGCATAACTGGAAAATGGTCTGAGTTCAGTGTTTCATCCAAACACACACTGCATGTGCTTTGGGTCTAACCCTAGCAGTTGAGACAAGCTACCGCAACTTCTTTAGCAACACATTAGTGTCAGCCTTGGCAGGATGAACTCCCCAAGTCTATCCAACAGCTGAAAACATTCTAAATTAACACAAGTCTCATAAGTGCCCAGTTTAAGGGGTAATTCCACAGAAACATACCAATATCAACATGAAACAATAATGTACTTTTATTCATTTACAATAAACGTATCTATACATCAATCTGATTGGAGCTAAGGGCATACACTATCTAACAAAGAGATTAGCAAGTTGCATATCAGAGATCAATGTGTTTAGTCTTGTCATGTTGTATTGGGTTACAGGCAATATTAATAGCAGTTTGATTGTCACAATACAACATTAAGGGTTTTTCATGCTTAATTCCAAGTTCTTCGAGTAAGGATCTCAGCCATAGAACTTATGCCACTCCATGAGCCATAGATCTGTATTCTGCTTCAGCACTTGAACAAGTTACAACATTTTGTTTCTTACTTCGCCATGAAACCAGATTTCCTCCAACAAAGGCATAGTACCCATAGGTAGACCTCCTGTCATCTACACATCCAGCCCAATCCGCATCAATGTATAGCTCAATCTTCATATGACCATTATTCTTAAAGAGTATTCCACGACTTGGACACCTTTTGAGATATGTTAACTGCCAACAAATGAGTGGTTCTTGGAGTGTGCATGTACTGAATAACAACATTGACAGCATAAGAAATGTCAGGCCAAGTCAGACAAAGATACAGAAGTTTCCAACCAACCATTGATACATGATCTTGTCATCAACGTCATTGCCTATTACCACAACATCATCTACATACACAGCAAGTAGTGTCAAAGAGGAACCACCCCTCTTGATTAAAAGTGTGTGGTCTGAGTGAGCCTACATATACCCAAATTTCTCCAGAGCAAGTCTAAACATGTCAAACCAAGCCCTTAGAGATTGCTTTAAACCATACAATGCCTTCTTGAGTCTGCAACTTTCTTGCCTGTATCTACATCATAGAAACAAGGGGACAACTCCATATACACTTCCTAACGTAAATCACCATTGAGGAAAGCATTCTTGACATCCATTTGGAACATGGGCCATGAAAAGTTTGCAGCCAGAGATAACAAAACACAAATGGTATTCATCTCAGCAACTGGTGCAAAGGTCTCAAAGTAGTCAATGCCATAGGTCTATGTGTACCCCTTTGCAACAAGGCGGGCTTTATATCTTTCAATTGATCCATCTGCATTATGCTTCATAGTGAACACCCATCTGCACCCAACTGGTTTCTTTCCTTCAAGTTAATCAACCAGCTTCATGTCTCATTTTTAATGAGTGCATTCACTTCCTCCATTGCATCTTTCCATTCAAGGACATAAAGAGCTTCCTGCACAGTTTTAGGAATAGATATAACAGAAATGGATGCCAAATAGGATTTATAAGATGGGGAAAGGTGGTCATATGAAAGAAACTAAGATATGCAATGAGTAGTGGATGTGGTACATCTCCGTTTCCCTTTACGGGCTGCAATGAGAAAGTCAAGATCATTAGTAGAAGACAATGGCTCTATGGTGGTAGTCTCAAGAGTAGGTGAACCGGTAGTATCTGGATCAGGTGCTACAGAGGAAACTGGAACTAGCCTAGGCTGATCAAGAGCACAAAAATCAACTCGCCTCCACCTCCTATGGAAAACCTTCAATTCCTTGCATTTCTGACAGTGATCCTCTTAACATAATTCCTTTTCAAGAATAGGAATAGGAAGGGGAACTTTAGGAACAGACACACCCCTCTCTTCTCTCTCCCCCTGAGATAAAACTCACGGACAAAAAGGAACATCCTCAAAAAAGATAACATCCATGGGCACAAACCGAGAACCAGAAATTGGGCCATAACAACAATATCCCTTTTGATTTTGTGCATAACCAAGGAAAATGCATTTGGAGGCTTTTGGATCAAATTTAGAATGATTAGGCCCCAAAAGCTAAACAAAATATATGCACCCAAAGACTTTAAGAGGGATAGTAAACAAGTCTTTCTCAGGAAACAATAAAGTGAAGGGGGCTTTCATACCCAAGACACATAGTCGTATGAATTGCATCCCCCCAAAAACGTATAGGAACATTTGAATTAAGAATAATGCTTCGTGCAACCTCAAAGATGTGCATGTTCTTCCTCTCAACTACCCCATTTTGCTGAGGGGTATGAGAACAGGTGCTCTGATTAATAACCCCATATTCAAGAAAGTACAAGTTCAATGATTTAGTGAAGTACTCCTTGGCATTATCAGATCTGAAAGCTTTGATCCTCACCCCAGATTAAGTGAGAACCATTTGGTGGAAGGCACGGGTCAAAATAGAGAGGTCATCATGAGAACACATGAGATAAACCCAAGAGAAAAGAGAATAATCATCAACAAGTAACAAGAAATATTTGTATCCCCCCATAGCAATGATATGATAATGGTCCCCAAACATCAGTATGCACAATTTTAAAAAGAACAATCTTTCTTTTATTACTTAAAGTATATATTGATCTACAATGTTTCGCCAACTCACAACTTTCACACTTTAGATTGGACACTTGGATTGATTCAAACAAAGTAGGAAAAAGACTCCTTAAAGACCCAAAGGAAAAATGACCTAAACGATTATGCTAGAGCACAATCTGATTCACAGACTAAAAGAAAAAAGACTTTCCAACTCCTTTATTTCTTTCAGGTGGATGCTCAAGCAAGTAGATCTCATTTGCCTCATGGCCAGTCCCAAGCACCTTCTTTGTCACCAAATCCTAGAAAATACAATGATTAAGAAAAAAGGTCACTGAACAATTCCAACTTTTAGTAATGCTACTGACAAAAAGAAGGTTACTAAGCTTGGGCACATGTAAAGTTGATGATAAGGAAAGTGCATCAAAAACTCTAATGTCCCCCTTACCAGGAATGGGAACAAGAGAGCCATCAACAATAGAGACCTTATCTCTACCAGATGACAAATGATAAGAAGAAAACAATGAGACTAAATTGATCATATAGTCAGAGGCACCCGAATCTACAATCCAAACAAGATTAATGTTACCTGGAGTCGAGGCATGACAGGCAATAGCTCTAATACCTGAGTGAGCAAATGCTGAAGTGGAGGTAGGAGGGCCTGAGGTAGACTGAGATGGTCCATAAATGTCAGCCTCGTTCTCTAACTGTGTCAGGACTAACCTGATAGCAACCAAGGCATCCAAGGAGGTAGGTCCAACTGCAGTAGAGGGTGAAACATTTGTAAAAGTGGCAACATTTGCATTTCCCTTCTTATTCTTAATTCTTGAAGGTGCCAACTGAGGATGAAGCTTCCAACAGGTCTCTTTAGTGTGTGCCTAGGCTTCTAGCAATAGTCACATATAATCTCCCCTTTTTCTTCCTTCCTTACCCCTCTCCTTGTCACCATAATGCTTCGGCTTCATAGCTGCTAAAGTTGTTTCAATCTAAGAGTTTTGTAGCATAACTTTCCTCCTACTCTCCTCACTATGCACTAAAGAATATGCTTGAGACAAGGAAACACTCTCTCTATAATTAGCGTGGACTCCAGTCAGTTGGTCCGGTCTCCGAAGGTCCAAAAAGACGATGGCGAAAAAGAGAGGAAGAGAGAAGAAGAGGGAGAGATAAATGAAAAAGGGTCTCAGCTAGTAAGCCTTGAAGACTCCTGTGTTTATCTCTTGCTTGTTTTCCCTTTTATAGACGGGATCCTGAGGTTATTAGGAGAAGTTCCCAGAAGAGACCTTTCCTATTATAAATGGGGATCTTTGTCTTTATGTCAACTATTAAGGGAGCACATTTGGGGTTTCGCCACGTGTCCAACAAGATCCTTCAAGGACAAAGTTTCCTTTCTCCCAAGAATTCTTGGGTGGCACATGTAGGCTACATCCCCTTATGTAGCCTGCGAGGACAAGTCTTGGGTCTGACTGGCGTACTTGGGTGTCTACTTGATCGCCTCTGAGGCGCCTCATCACAACTCGTTGTGACATAAGGGATGTTAATCACCCACAGGCGGGTGTCACTAATCTCAGGGTCTGTCCAACATTCGTTACAGTAGTTGTCATTTCATGCTCATCGCAAAGTGTTCATAGTGCATTGGACTCATCTCGGACTTGTGATATCATTTTATGTCCATCGCAAGTCTCATGCGACGCTAATTGCTTATCGCAGGTCTCAAGAGGTGTTTTATGTTCATCACAGGTCTTGGATGGTGCTTTGTGCCCGTCGCAGGTCCCAAACGGCGCTTCGTTTATCACAGGTCTCAAGAGGTGAGTCTCCCATTGCCTTAGCAAGGTGCCATCATGCCATTGCAAAGGTATTTTGGCTACCTTGGCATCTGATGTGTTTGTTTATCATCTTTCTCGACAAGACAAGATCAAATACATACTTGTGTTAGAAAATAAAATATCCCCAATTACTCCTTTGGACTTTAAGTCCTAAGAAATAGGTGAGAGGACCCAAATCCTTCATGTGAAAGGTACTACAAAGAAGATAGTTAAATTCCTTAATTCTCTCTTCATCATCGCATATTAGCAACATATCATCCACATACAAGAGGAGAATTGTGATACCCTAAGGTCATGTCCAAACAAAGAGAGAATGATCGAAACTCGGAAGCACTCTAACTATATCCAACATCAACAATGACATCACGAAATTTCTGAAACCATATCCTATTTCATCCCATGCAATGAATTCTTCAATCGGTAAACAAGGGAAGGATCACTACAGTATCCAGGTGGAGGTTTCATATACACTATCTCCTTTGGTTGGCCATTAAGGAATGCATTCTTCACATCCAATTGTATTTATCTCAGACCCTTCATGCTTCCCTTTCTACTTGTTCCCCTATCTCTACCCTTTTGCCACTAAACTGCTTATCCTCCTCCACATCTGTCTTGAACCTCTCTGCTTCAGTCAATTTCTTCTGCCTTCCTTTATCATCCACCTTATTCTTTCTTGAGAAGACCTTTATCTCATCTGGGTTTTTCATTTTACAACCCAATTTCTCCACAACGCAGCCACCAAGTCATCTCCTTTCTTCTCTAGTGTCTTAGGTGGATTCTCAATCATTGTTACAAGCCTTGCCGAATTGGTTTCCCTTCCCCCAACCCCATAATTCTGCTTCTGTAATTCAACTTTATTAAGATCCTCCAATAAAATCTCACCCCTTTCCTCTAAATTTCCATTCCTCACCTTCCCTTCCCCCGCTTCTCACTAACCCCACTTTCAAGGACTCGCTGGCCAAGAGCCTCCTTGGAAACTAGAATACAACCTACAAACAAAGAGTAAGGATTAGTATCCAAAACTGAAAGGGCACAAGTACCTGGTTCTGAGGATGGAGGCTTCTCAGCAATATTGCACTGGACTACCAACTTTTCCAATTCAGATCTAGAAGTTCACTATTCACCTCATTTTGGGCGGTATCTGGGCAGACCTATACTTGACTTTTCCTTCTGATCACTCCCACAACCCCCTTTCATATCCCCGACTGGTAGTTCCCTATTCAGTCTAAGATAATTCACCACTAATCACTTATGGACACCATGCCTAGGAGAAGAATTTAGTACCAGTATCTTTGTGTGGACTTCGGTTTCCATCCCCCACCTCCTTAAACTTCCACCATATTTACACACAAATCCAAGGCTTGTGTACCCTTTCCTTCGTCTAAAAACAAAGAGGCTAAGTTAATTTGGTCCTCTTGTTTCTCTAAGGAACCAACCAACATCTTCCATACTTCCAACAGCTCAACATCTGAATCTGAAATGTCATCGTCTTCCTTCTCGCAGTTCACCCAACCTTTATCCTCATCCCCCTTTTCCTCCGACCTGTTCCTCTCATACCTAGGATTAGAAGTTAGGACAATCAAACACTAAGCTAACTGAACTGACCTACACAGCCTCCGACCTTGGAGTCCACTGCAAAGCACACTGTTTTTTTGAACTGTTTAAACTTCTTTTGATGGTATCAATAGGGGATGATAATACACCCTTATTTTGGTCCCTAATCGGACGCCCCCCTAGTTATCACATGTGACCCTTTAATGTGTCAAATGGCTCCTTAAGAACTACCTCGCTGGGCCACTGGGGTTCTTTAGTGAGTCACTAAACCAGTCCTCATTTCTCCTACTCGGTTCCAAAGTAGTGTCTGACCCTTTACCTTCCGTTCTCTAGAGTGGACCCCACCTAGGATCTGAGGTTCCACCCTTAGAGACGATCCGAGCAAAGGTTAAACTACGCTAAATTCCCGTTTTATTTTCAAATTTTTTGAAACATTGTTTCTTTCCCAAGTCTGCCTCGGCTCAGCCCCTATTATAGGACTCTTCATTTTCCCCATTCCTCTCACCGTTCTTTTCATTTTCTTTCACCTCCTCCCTTACTCCACGTAAGCTGATACCTGCCAGGTCATCTTTGTCTACATTTCGACCCCCATGCCAAAGCACCGCCTCTTGTTCTATGGTTACCCAGACTTTAGAGTTTAGACCACAGATTATCAGAGCAGATATCAATCAATCTAGGGACTTCATATGGATTTACTCTGGCAATCGTGATTTGATCACCCATAGATCATCGAAGACATAATCAATGATAACTCCAGCCATTGCTTTGACGATTTTCTCCAAAATCGATCGCTTCCAGAGGGTGAAAGGTAAGCCTAACAGTTTGATAGAGAAAGCACTGTCATCCAATTCCTTGCTATTACAGGAGAACGGCCAGTTCACAATTGAAACTAATCCGAAGTTAGTTACTATCGTTCTGAAGTCAACCAATTTCTCCCCTATTTCTAGCACCGTCCTTTTTTCATCAATGGGAGAATATGGACACCGTGTTTCTCTCAATTTTTCCAAAATAGTTTCCCTAACACAACTCCAATTGGTCACCTTCCTCCCAGCAGGCCAGCCTTAAGGATCAGTTTTTTCTCCCATAAACCCTTGCTTTAATCAAATACCAGTTTCCACACTTTATTGGAATTGGGCACAACAACATCTTGTGTATTTTCATCTTTTGGGCTCTCGTCGGAAAGCTCCACCTTATTACTAGGCTTTCTAACCAACTCCACCAATTTCTCTCTATCTTTTCGTTGTTGTTCATCAACCTTACACATACTGATCGCATCGGCTTCTTTATTCAAAAGAAAGCATTATAACTTCCCCACAACTATCTTCCACCCCTTTACTTGCTTTCCTTCAGGTCAACAGAATAATTGTTTCCTGTTTTGTCCAAAAATTCAGAGACCGCCAGAAACCACCCCTTTTGGTTCCTCTTCAACTCAACCAAATACTTCCTTCTTAGAATTTCCAAAACACCTTTCCATCCTTCCACCCTCACAGAGTGCAGCATTCCTTCGATGAAGCCTTTCACCCAGTAGAAAAATGGTCGCTTTTCCTTCTCTTATCTTCAATAATATTTGCCCCCTGCTCTTTCCTTCCTCCAACAGCAATCTCTTCACTTTTATCGCAAGTTCTTCTCTTCATCTGGAAGCTGGTACAAAATCTCCAACATTTCTTTTCTCCATCCTTCTTCAATTACCCCTTCTAGAGTTTACTGCAAGGGAGGCTTGTGAACATACAAAGGCAATGTATGCTGAATAGAAGTTCAATAAGAACTGACCTGTTGCAAATTGAAGAATTTAGAAGAGCTAGGGGCAGGCCAAAACAGAAATTTAATTGAAGAGAAATGATTAGAGGATTTAACAATGGTAATGGCACTGAACAGAGAAAAATGATGGAACATGATTTATAGAGCCAACTCCACAGTTGGGGCAAGGCTTTGTGGAGCCAAGTTGAATTGAAACTTGAAAGATAGTATGTTTACTTTATATTACATACTTTTTTTCATGTCATATCTTTCATATTATGTGTGTATATTCTGTTATGAACATGTATACAAGATGATTTCATAATTAACTGAGCAGTGAGCGCATATGTGATTGACTAGTCAAAAGTGCCAAGGTGATATATCTAGGCCCTGACTACGCATCAGGCCATATTTGGTGCTCAAGTTGTTGAGCCTCAATACAACTCCATCGTCTCCTCCCAGCTCTGCTACTGGTAAACTTACATCTGATATATGGTCCCAGGATTGAGTATATATAGGTGCTTTTCCTTTGTTACTTATCACTTATGAAGGGCATATACGACTGATCTTTCAATAACATTGCAGTGCAGCTGTCACAATAGGTCACTGCTACATGACCACTACATTGCCAACTTGGGAGATACAATGTCTATACATGACTGCAGCAGGTTATTTTGTCAACACGGAAGCTAATCAGTTTGGCTGGAAGTACTCATTAGCAATGGCTTCACTCTTCTCAACATATAAATTCCCTCTTCCAAGAAGACAGTATGGAACTACCTTCCCCTTTTTTTTTTTTGATGAATAATAGTAAGTTTATTGATTCAGAAGCAAATTAGAGTGAGTTCATACATCATCCCAGTGAGAGGCACGAGATGCAGCCCCTCCTTGAAACTTACAAGTAAACTAGGAAAGAAAAACAAGAATCACAACTGAGCCCAAAATAATTCTTCCCTATTTACCCCTTGCTTAGCTAACACATCTGACAAGGTATTTGCTGATCTCCCCACCCACTGTACAGTGACCAACATATTCCTTGTCAACCAACTAAATTTCTTCATTTCATTCTTGTATTGCCACATAGCCTCTTCAGAATTTTTCAACCAACCCACCACCACTTTGGAATCCCCCTCGATTATTAGTTGTTGTACCCCCAGCTGGTTTGCAAATTGGACCCCTTGTACAGCAGCTAAAAGTTTTGCCCTGATGGAATTCCCAATTCCCAAAGGACCTGAGTAGAGCAACAAAATCTCTCCCTTCTCATTTCTCAAAGCACCCCCCATTCCGGATAATCCTGGATTACCCATGCTGCTTCCATCAAAGTTCAACTTAATTGAGCCTTCGGGTGGAGGAGACCAGCTTGTAATTGATTTGGCCTTTAAAGATGAGCACATTGCTATTGCTAACCAATTTCTCCAAATGTCATTAAAGGAGAATTGACGAAAGATTTCCAAGGTCATCAGCCAATGTATTGCCCTGTTTAACACACAGTCTTTCAAATCTTGGCTGTTCCTTTCCTTATCTTGAAAAATTCTGAGATTCCTTTCTTCCCAAAGAGTCCAAGTCAAGGCAGCACGAGCACATCTCCACATAATTCTCCCTATTTTTGTAGGCCAATAAAAGGTAGAATGGTTGAAGAGCATGTGAACTTCTGCTGATAGATTCCAACTACCCCCAAACAACGAAAGTAGCCAAGCCCAAAGGTCTGCAGAAAAGGGACAAGATACTAATAGATGGTAACAATCCTCACCGTGAGCTCTACAGAGAATACACTACCTTCCCCTTATTTTATTACATTATAATATAAGGATATCTTTGCTATGAAAAAAGAAGAGAGGAAAAAGAGTTTTTTAACAGAAACATAAAAAGGGGTTGTCTCAATTTATTACGAAAGGCAAAAGAAGAAAAAGATGAGAGAGCATGCAAGCTTTCTCCTCAAGCTAAGGTAGTCCTGATCCAATCTAAAAAAAGTGGTCTGCTACTGGATAAATCCATGCCAACAAGAGAAAAATAAATGCCAAACATATAGAATTTTTCTTTTTCCTTATATTATTAACCTAATTTTTGGAGTCTACCCAATTTAAAATCTGGATTGGAAGGCCGTAAGACCATATCATCAAAATAATCAGGACCTCTCCAAGAGGTGAGACACAAATGGAAGCACAGTAAACAGTAAACATACTATTAAATTTGACATAGGCAAATTAACAATACTGATGGTGGTAGGTTTTGATAATTACCCAATGAGTTCATCTGGTGAAGAAAGACCAAGTGTATCAAGAATCATAGATGTAAGCATTGATTCTTTGCCACGACCATCATAGGCTCTGATTACTGCCGTCAGTGCTTGAGCAGCAATCCCATAACCACTATAAAAAAAAAGCAAAACAAAACTCATCATCAGTTTAATTTCTGCAGAACTTACAGGAGAAATGGGGAATAACAAAACAGGTTCTGCAATCTGCACCAAAAAATTGTTTGAAAACCATGTCTGGAACCAATGCTGTTTCCTGAGAGGTATTTTTTGAGAAAACGGTGCTGCACTAATATGCTTTTTTCTCAGAAAACTTTTTTTTGCGACTGTTGCTGCCACATAAGCATTTTCTCAATGCCACATCAGCATACTGTTGCTAGCAACAGTTAAAACAAGAAAATACCAAAAAGGACATTTTCTTAGACCACACCTTTCCCAATTTCCAAGCCATGGTCTGAGAAAACATTTTCTGGAAAAAACACTTAGACCAAATACCAGGCATGGTCAGAAAAAACAGATTTCAGATGTCACGCTGTTTTTCAAGAAAACAGCCTTTGTTCCAAATACTGGCTAAGCTTTTATTTTCTTTATCAGTGAAATATATCACATTCAATTATCTTAAAACTGCTCTAAACAATAAGTTCTTTTTTCCTTTGTTTTGACAAAAGGCTAAGAATCTTCCCATGGCTCCCAAACCTTTTTCCGAGATTTAGGAAGGAAAGAAAACTCTAAGCAGATCCACGCGTCAAAAATACAGAAGTCACGAGGAAATTGGTGCACAAATTTCTGGATGATTAGCAGGGAATCCTAGGTCTTTTTCTCAATGAGTCAATGATGAGGATATTTTCTAAAAATCTGGAGGTGGAAAAGAATTACATCTCGGATGTAGTAGGAAAACCAGCATTATATCAATCTTCACTACTCCCTTTCTCTCATTCATGCTCCCATTAGAACTGTTAAAACATAAAAGCATTGAAAAGATCATGAGAGGCATTCATTAGAAAAGTGGAAACCTAATGACTCTAGAAGGATCACCTCTTAAATGGGGAAAGGGTGTGCAAGGAGAAAGAACATGGCAGACTGGGTAAGTTGAGTTAGTATTTTAAAAGCACAAGGGGCATTTTGAGCCCAAGGCACAAGGCGCAAGGTGAGGCATGCACTTTTTGAACCAAGGTGTAAAAATGTACAAAAAATGCCAAAAATGCAAAAAATAAAAATAACAAACATAATATTAATTAAAAAAGAAAAATGAGAGAAAGGAAGAGAAGCTTGAGCAAAGTTTATGGAAGAAAATAAGAGATGAAGAGAAGGGAAGAGAAGAGAAGAGTTCAATCCCTCTCTCCTGCCTCCAAAGATATCTTTTATTTCTTTAATTGAAATCTGAGTACAATTCCATGAATACCCTTAATAGGGTGGGCTAGCACTAAAGAAATAACAAAAAAACAAAAACAGGCCCATAACTCAGGGCCACTACTTAAAAGAACATAAGCATAAACATAACTTAAATAAAAGAAAGGAACTAGGACAGGCCAGAGGCACTAACACCTTTGAGGCATTTGCCTCAAGTGCAAGAGGCATACACCTCATAAGCTTTTTTCATGAAGTGTGCTTGAGGCAAACGCCTCAAGCACACTTGTCTAGGGGAGCAAGGTTTAGCTGAACGCTTTAGCTGTTCAGCGGGCTGTGGAACCAATGATAAGGTTCCACGCCAGTATTAAATACATGGGGCCCGCATCTTTTATAGTGGGGTCCATGAATTTATTACTGGCATGGAACCTCATCATTGGTTCCACAACCTGCTGAACAGCTAAAGCGTTTAGCTAATCCGAATTCGGGAAAGGGGGCTTCACATCACACCTCCGCCTTTCAACTAGTGTTATTCACCTTCATTCTTTTTAATATAAAAGATTTTTATTAAAAATAAAGAAAAATGAGATCCTCCTTTCCTCTTCCCCTTCCTCCTCATCCCCCTCTTCTTAAGGAGGCTTACACCTCCTTGTCTTCGGGAGGCTTACAGCACTTGCGTTCTGAACTACGCCTCACGCCTCTAGGTAGTGGAACGCCTCGCGTCACGCCTCCACGTTTTAAAACATTTATCTAGCCAATCCCATCAATATGAATTGCGGAAACAAGAAGAAAACATAATAGTAAGTTGTACGAGTCACCATCAAACCCTCTTTGAACTAACGTTTTAAATTTCGTAATGTATCGCTCCATATCGGCCGATACATACCGTTCCAATGAGGGTTCAATACGTGGAATGCTACAAAACCTTTGGTTTCATTTCTTTTCATCTGTATCGGACTGATATAGCCTCATTTTGGGTCTACATTGGCTAATACAGGCCCGATACGTACCAAAATTATGTATGCATCAATCGATATATTCAGATTTTTAATATTATTTAATGTCATTCATTTTGTCTCTAATAATTCCTATAATTACTCCCTATAACCCCTATAATTACTCCTCTCTCTAATAACTCCAATAATTACTCCCACTCTTTCAATAACTCCTATATTTAATGCTACATTTAATATATTTAATCAATATTCAAATTCGAATTTAAATTTAAAAAATGCCATTAAATACACCTTAAAAGCCTTAAACTAGCCATAAAAACCACAAATAGGAGGATTTGAATTCTTAAGGGATTTTTTTGGCAATAAAAGTAAGATATAAACTTTAGGAAAATTAAGATATGTAAATATATTGATTTAGGAAAACTAAGATGTATAAATAAAAACTTTAATTCTTCCATTATTCTTCAATGGTTTCCAATTGTGTCTGAATATCTCACTATTTATAAAAAACCCTTGAAGTATGATTTTTTACATTTAAATAACTCATTTGTAATTATATAAAACTCATATCTACTGTTATTAATATATATTTTTAAGATTTATTTTAGTTTACCAGTGTATCCACATGTAGCTTGATTTTTCAATTGTATCCATGCATATCTAAAGCGTATCCCAATACATCTCATAAAATTGCCTTACCAATACATCTTGCATTTCCGAAACTATGAACCTTGCTTTCAACTGCCAATTAGAAGGAAACTAGAAAACCATTGAAACCACCATAAGCACTACAATCTAAGGCATGAAGGCCTCCTTCTCTAGTGGGTGATCAGTCCTTTTTGGTCACTTTTCCCTTATTCAAACTATGGTGAGAAAAAAAAAAAAAGTCGACTTTTGTTGTAGTGTACTTTACAGTCCAATTCGATCAACCTTGCTCTAAGACCATGTTATCAAAATAAAAATAAATAAATAAAGTTGTAAAAATCCTAGCAATAGTCCAAATTGAAGTAGGAGAGAAGTAGAGAAGTTGAAGAATGAAGGCATGAAGCAAGCTGAGATGATGGTTTAAAATGTCCCTAATGTCCCTAATATTTCCACCACATATTTCCATTTCCATGGGTTGCGACACGAAATTTTACTAGAATCGACATTTCCCCAATGAACACTACCAGACCTACATGGAGTACAAGAGATAGTACCCACGACATATTTCCATTTTCACTTCCATGGGTAACATGTAATTTTACTAGAATTGACATATTCCTTTTGAACACTACCAGTACTATGTGGAGTACAAGAGATAGTATTTAACATAAGTTGAAGACAATATTGTAGATATGTGAAATAACAAGTTATTGTCCACCTAACTTAGATGATTACAACTTTAAGCTAGCTCAATATTCATTTCAAACATGAATTTAGATAATACTTTTTGTTTATGTAGTAGATTATTTGGTTGATCTGTTACAACCATTTACATTTTCTATTAGTTTAAATTTTGCTTCAACTAATTCTATCATGAAGTTCTAAAGCTTAAGGTTTACAAGGCAACTTTAGAACGTATTCTTTTGTCTATAATCCTAGTTTCTTAGTTTTGTTTAATAACTTGGAACAACAATAATTTAAAAAGGTATGCCTATTGCTTCTTTTGTCATTTCATAAAATATCATTCTATATTTTGCATATTTTACAATGTTTCCACCATGTCTATAATTTTTACAATATTTCCATACGACATTTCCAACATGTTTAGGCGCCTAGGCAACGCCTTGACAACTATGGTGCTAAGATTAGTGATTGCTTTGAAACCTTAGGCAGTCAGAAAGTAAGGATTCCTCATTTGTGCAGGGAAGTAAATGACTGGGATGTGGATCTCTCTCCAATATGGAATTACCGCTGGAAGGGCTGAAGCCCCTCTAATCAGCAAGTGGGTTTGGGGCTGGATTTGGAAGTTGAAAATACCATCTTAATTGATTTTCTTCATTTGGTTGGATGAGGGGAAGAATTCAGACTATTGATATGCTGCAGTCAAAAGGAAAGTATCTTGCCAATATTTCTGTTTCTGTGAGGTGGCAGCAGAGAATGTAAATCACACAATCTCTCTCATCCATTGCATGTTTTCCACCGCAGTTTGGTCCCACCTTTTCAACCTGTTTGGTGTTTCTTGGGTTGTTCCTCAGGATCTGGAACCACCAATCTCCTCTTGGAGTCTGGAAGGCCTACCAAAGAGAGGGAAAGTCCTGTGGGGCATGGTTCCTGGACTAATTTTCTTGTCAGTTTGGAAAGAAAGGAATGACAGGACCTTTGTCAATCAAGCAATGCCAATTGAGAGGTTCTGTGACAAGGTGGAGAGGACTCTGGTGAAATGGGTCTCTACCGATAAACTATTGAGGGCATAAACTTGAGCCATTTTTACAGCTACTGGGACAGAATCATCTGGGATGAACTTTGTTTTATAATATGTGTATGCTGTTAATGTATTGTTTCAGTGGTTAGTCTAGATGGATTGTAACAAGAGAACCTCTCCCTTGGCCTATATTTTCCCAGTATAAAGAAATTTCATTTTCATCTTTTTCTTTTTTGTTGATACTTGAACAATTAATTCATTAAACAAAAGACAGGTCTGTTACAAGTATCCCAGAGGGAGGTGAGAGATGCAGCAGCACTCTTCAGAGGAGATAACATCCAGCCAAATCACTTTCTTAAGGAGATCCCTAAAACCCCAAACAATCGAATCCGGATCCAGCAACCATCCCACAACTACTTTGGAGTCACCTTCAATTAACAATCTTTCTGCACCAAGTTGACTGGCAAGCTGAATCCCTTGTATGGAAGTTAGTAGCTCTGCCCTGGTAGAGTCTCCCAGTCCCACGTTTTAGTTAGTATGCTCTGCCCTGGTAGAGTCTCCCAATCCTACTGGGCCTGAAAACAAGGCTATATCCTATGCCGAAGGGGCCAGGATTACCTTGACTGCTCCCATCATAGTTCAATTTAACAAAACCCCAAGGAGGAGGAGCCCAATCTACAACAAAACTCTTCTTAGAAGAAGAGCTACTAGCCACTGCTGACCAATTTCTCCAGAAGTCATCAAAAGAAAAGGATTGAAGCATGTTATTCATTGTCAACCAGTGTACTGCCATTGTCAAAATGCAGCCACTGACCTCTAAGAAGCTTCTCTCCTTAATTTGGAATATTATGGTGTTTCTTTCCTCCCAAATTAGTCCATAAGGAGGCTGCTCTAATACACTTCAACATCAACCATCCTCTTTGTAGGCCATACAAAGGCTGAGGAATTGAACAACTGAGTTACTTCTGCTGGAAAAAACCACCTGCAACAGAAGAGGGCAAAAATCCAAAACCAAATAGCAGTATAAAAAGGGCAGGATAAAAATAAGTGGTAACAATCTTCACCATTAGATTTGCCGAGAGAACACCAATTTGGGGATAAACACAATAAGGCCTTTCTTCTGCACTTTGTCCAAAGTATTAACCTTCAATTGGAGAACTTCCCAGCAAAACATGGAAACCTTAGGGGAAATAAGCTTAGTCCAAACTTCCTTTACAAGGAAAGAAGCAACAGAAAAGGAAACCTTAGGAGAAGGAAACCAAATCCTTCCGTCTGGCTTAAGAGGATTCAAACAAACATCGCCCAAAAAGAGGAGGTCTATAACACAAGCTAACTCTTCCTCCCTTAAACCTCTTTTGAACCCAAAATCCCAATTCAAAGAAATAGGGGTGATAGGAGTAGAAAGACACCTAGCAACAGATTCATTTTTCTGCAAGGAAATAGATGATGAGAAGGAAACAGATCCTTCAGGGCTAACCTACCCACCCAAACATCTTCCCAAAACCTTACTAGGTTCCCAGAACAAACATCATACCTAATGAAAAGGAGGAATTGGGGGAGAATCCTTGAAATTGCTTTCCATGGTGAAGCCAAGGTAGCCTAACATGATAAACCAGCATCCCCGATGTTCTTCAAGCATCCATGTAAACTACCAATCACCTCATGCCATGAAGTCCCTTTCTCCCGAGGGCACCTCCACAACCATTTACCCAATAAAGCCACATTCTTGCACACTATTATCCAAACCTCTATTTTTGTCCAAATGGCATTGATTCTTCATGGATATAATTTAGGGATCTCCAGTTAACATGATCAAATGCTTTTTTTTATCAATTACTGCAAATTCCATAAAGTAACTAGAGGAAGAGAACAACATATAAAGAGTAATTGTAGATAAAACCTCTTATCCCCAACTCACATTAATCATTAAGTTAACATGATCATATACTTTCTCCAAGTCCAATTTGCAACTTTGCATATGATACCTAGGACCTCATTTCTAATTTATAAATCTACCAGCTAAATAGCTTACTAACACGCTATCCTTTCAAACAAACACCCCTTGTGAATTAGAAATTGTCGATCCCACCACCTTTTTCATACTAGATGCCAACAATTTGGCTATAATTTTTTGTATCAGCTGCCAATGAGACATTGATTTATAGTCTTCTAGCCCAACAGCTCCACCTTTTTTAGGTGTTGGAGGATAAGTAGCTTGTTTATAAGAAGCACTTTAAGTAGTACCAGTGGTCAATTTACAATTTATTTCTTATGTTGATTTTCTCTTTGGTGCAGTGTTGTTTGATATCAAGGGATAAATTTGTTATTTTCCTTGTAACTAGAAATTTATATATAAATGGAACTACTAAGGTTCTTGAATCAATGATCCAGGAAGACACATAAGGAACAATGGACACTCGAAGTGCATTGCCTTTGTTACCTGAGTTATCAGTCACTAGTGGAGGGGATACTAGATGCTCCCCTCAAACTGGCATAGAGTATGATTGTCCTACTCTAATTGCTCATGCATGGAAGCAAGAAGAGCATCTTTTGACCCAGAACTTGTTGAAAGACTTTGAGTAGTAATAGAGGGAGTAGAATGTTGCTGGTCTTTTTGGTTAGAAGAGTCAGCCACAGTGTTTGCAGAGTGAACTTCTTCCTGAGCTTATTCATCCACTTCTTTGGCTACCCAACCAAATCTCAGCATGTTTCCTCAATGCACCTTGGTCTCTCACAACACAGCACCACAAGTTATCATCTTCCTCGTGCTTCATATGTTAGACAGTGTATGCCCTTAGCTCCAATCAGAATGATGTACATTATGACATTTAATGTAAATGAATAAAGTACATATTTAATTTATGTTATTATGGTGTGTTTCTGTGTAATACTCTTAAACTGGACACATAAGAGACTCGTGTTAGTTTAGAATCTTCACAGCCGTTAGATTGATCTGAAGAGATTTATCCTGCCAAGGCCGACACTGATGTGCCGCCAAGTTGGTTGGGGTAGCTTGTCTCAGCTGCCAAGGTGAGACCTGAGGTACATACAGTGTGGGTTTTCTTGAAATCCTGAACCGGACCAAAATTCCAATATTGCCCTGGACCTTGGAGATAGATGGGCAAAACTGGAATGTTACACCTGACCCCTAGACTCGATTATGATACTGCACTAGGTGTTGGATTGGGCTGTCTTTGATATATCAATCAGTGAGATCCTTAGAGGGGGTCAAAACCTAGGTATGTTGGGACAGTCCGAGAATTCATCTGAGTGGGTAATCCTAGTGACAAGATCAGCACCTTTGTCGGACAAAGTGAATAATCGGGGATGCACTCTCTCTGATGGAAACCAAAACTGCCGACAGTCGATTTCAACCGTTGAAATTTGTTTTGCAAAATATATTTATATAGAGATATACACATATATATTATGGGTTCAAAATGTTTGCAAAAGGATTTAATTCCCAGGATCCATGTGAGTAGAGAGTGCAGCACTATACCTTACAGCCGAGGGAGAGGTCCTCTCTTGTCGGGCAGTGTTTGATCATTATGGGCTGAGAGGTTAAGTGTAAGACCATTGAGGGTAATACCTGATGGGCTAATCTTGCATCTGCCCACAGTCCTTGGGTTTTTATAAGGTGGCTTGACCCAAGGACCATTTAGTGTAAATGTTGGGCCCATTAAGAGCCCATGGTGATGGACTCAGGGGTTCACTGTCTCCTACAGTGAATTCGACCAGGCCTTGTAACAGAGGCTGGGTTGAACCCATGTGGCTGATGTGTAGATCAATGTTTGGGTCCCACGCAATACAAGGGTATCCAACTGGGCAACAGTTTGGAGGGTAAATGAGCAAATGGACTTAATGGGCCTAAAGCCCAATTCAAACTGGCTTAATGAGATTAATTAAAAGGGGGCGGTTCTGGGATTTAGATCAGCAAATAGGATAAGGTATTGTCCCTATCCACTCAGAGAGTCCAGATCCAAATAAAGATTTGGATCAGGAAACTCCTAATTAGATTAGGAGGGTTGATCTTTATCTGCAGATAAGATAAGGGATTATCCTTATCTCTTAAAGAGAGTCCAAATCCAAATACAAGATTTGGATTAGGAAACTCCTAATGAGATTAGGAGATGCTCTTTTTAAAGGCTATAAATAGAGGAGCAGGGAGAGCCTCCAATGCACAATTCTCAGTTCAGAGATTAAAGAGAGAGAAGAACCTGCAGTTCGACTACTCTTGTCTTCTACTCTTTCCTGCTCCTGCCGCCATACCAGTTCCATCTCCACCTGTGGGAGTGATCAAGAAGTGTTCTTGATATTACCTTTTGGCAGAAAAGGTAATCAGAAGTCGTGCTCACTAGCCCTTGATCAGATTCTTGCTGAAAAATCAGGTTCTTGCTAAAGAGCCATCCTACTAATTCTGCTTCATCCTACACCGTGTCATCTTCGGTGGAAGCAGTCTTTGGATCTTTCCTTGGGCGTGAACACCTTCATTGGAGGTTATTGTTACTTCGTATCAGGTATAAACCCTCCACTCCCTTTTTGGTTTCAGATCTGGTCTGGTTTAGGTTCAAGATTGATCCTTGAAAATGCAGTTTTCTAAAACAGGGAATGTGATTCCCACATGGGAGAGAGAAATTTTTGAAAATTAGCCCAACCTTCCTGCAAGGTTCGGCCATCCATATGATGGATCTCTCATCCCTTCATCATATTCACTTCAACCTTCTTACTCCCACTTCTTGTAGCAAGGGTCACAATTTGCTTCAGTCCTAAAAATATTCATAGCCATGGGCCTACTCTCTTCATATTGGACAAGAGCATACACCTCCTGAAGACTGAGAAAGTCGCTACTACCCAAAATCTATAGCTGAATTGACTCATATACTGGGCTCAAACCAGCCAAAAAGGCAAATACTCTCTGCTGAGGACAACTCAACTTGAAGTTAATATACCCGTTCAAAATATATCTGTTCTAAGTACATAGTTTGGTGTGATCCTAGATTTCCAGGGCTGTTTCATCCCACATAAAGTTCTTTCATAACGCAAGTTGCATAGAAGATAACAGCGAAAATATGATCATATAATTGTCTTGTTCCTATTTGCCATGTCTTGGAATCTCTTCTTGTTCTTTTATTTTTTTCATTCAGATATCCTAGTCCTCTCCTTCCACCTACAAACAGTTGGACTGATTTGGCCAATTTCAAGTAATCTAGACCATCCATGGGTGTAGATAATTAAATGTTCATACTTTCAGAAACACTACCAAAATTATAATTTACCACTCCTGAAATTCTAGATGTGACTGAGTCATCTATAGCATAACTCACCAACAAGCAATGAGATTTAGGCCTTCCCCTAGGGGGGTCACAATCAGTAAAAGGGAAAAAAAAGTCCAAAAAATCCAGCACCAACGCTACTGTCATCCTCAATAAGAGTCACAGTTTTGAAGGCAACAAGGGGGTGCCTTGTCACCTAGTTGCCTTGGCAGGCACCAGGCACCTAGGGGCACCAAAGCAATTGATTTTTTTTTTTTGAACAAAACAACAAATCCTAGGGTAATTCCCCAGGTTCCATAGCAAGCAGCAACCATCTTTCACTATTAAGTGTCTATAATCTTCATAAAAAATGTATAAAGTATAAACTTCATTCAAAACATAGAAAATCAATATATTCATGATAACATGGAAGAAAGAAAAGAAATTTCAGAAAATAGAGGGGGGATGGAGCATCTATTTTTGTCCTAGGAAAAGAAGAAAATAAATTATGAAAGAAGAAGAAGAAGAAGAAGAAGAAGATCAATGTGTTGATTGGACAAAATTTTGAGTTTTTCCTTGCTTATTAATTCAAGTTTTGAACTCTTCGAGGGCTCAAGACAGTATACATGTTTGAACCGTAATAAATAAGAAAATAATAAAAAGGAACTAGCATTTAATAATTTACTTTAATAATGTGTTTTATTATTATAATCATAAAAGGTTAAGAATATAAAAGCATCCAAGAGCACCATGTAAAAAATATCTTGGCCATTAAATGAGGTGAGCCTCCATGAGTGCCTTATCGCCTAGGCGCTGCCTTGAAAACTATGATAGGAGTCACACAGACCCTCAAAGGAAAGAAAAAAACAATTACCACTGTTGTCACTACACACAGTCACCACTTCTGTCTCGTTTAAAATGTTCATATGAACCACAGAAAGAAATAAGAAATGCAAATAACAACTTTATCGTTTACTGGTTCACACTAACCCAAAAATGAAAGCCCAGGTCTGTAACAGCACCCCTAACACCACTGCTAGTTCATACAAAGGGATAAACAAAAGGAAAAGACCCATTGTAACATTTAGATCACAGCCAACATTAAATGTTGAGCAAAACCCATGAATGCATATTCGAATGGCACCCAGAAAACGAAAGAAAAACAGAGATAAAGATAAGTAAACAGAGATGAACACAAATTTACGTGGTTCGGCTTATAGCCTATGTCCACGGGTGGAGCAGAAATCTACTATGAAATCAGCAATGGAAAAGAATACAAAACTGTGCACTCACTACCTCACTCACAGAAAACCCTAAACCCCAAATACACCCAAAGTCTCTCGACTTCTCTCACAAGACAAAGACAAAAGAATACAAGAGAGAAACATAACACTTCGGTTCGGACCCACAAGCTGAATATGGATCGGACGTTTCCACCACAAACCACTATGAAATTTTGCCTTCGGGTTTTTTTATGAGTATTTGCCTTTGGGTTTTTCTCAACATAATTCAGAGTGGATTCATGAAGCGGGTCGCAACAAAGAATTCTAGGCACAACCATAACATTAAATAAACTGTTTGGAACACAAACTGTTGAAACAGTTCAGCACAGGGGCCCTCTTCCAACCAATCTACTTTCCAATCTTTGCACCATACACCATGTAGCAGAATGTCCAGCAGTTAAGCAGCAGTCAATCATACAACCAAGAGAGAATAAGAAAAAGTGTTGTCCTTGGAATCGATCAGGGCAGAAGGGTTTTCTCCAGTCTTAAGAAATATAGAAGAAAAAGGAGAAAACAGAAGAAACAAGGGATCTAAAACAGTTTTTGCTATGATACAATGTTTCATACAGTAGATCAATTGGAGAAAAACAGGAGAAAGAGAAATGAAGAAAAACAGCATAAGTTTTGAGAGCCAAAATTGAGTGGCAGAGCCCACTCTTGTTATTATATATTAAGAGAGTCAAAATAATGTTAAATGACAGTAATGCCCCTGTGGAATGTATTCTATGTATTACAACACATACAGATTATCCAGCAATCTATTAGCTATTAGATTAAACTTTACCATATCTTTTGAAAAATGAACTAAATACTGAACCAGCCAGTTAATGGATTAGCAGTTCAACCATCTATATGTAACATCCAAAACTTCAAAAAATAAAACAAGGTCAGTGTGACGCCTCCTCTTGAAGGTTTCCTGAAATTAAACTTTGATAGGAGCAGTCAAGGCAATCCAGGTCCTTCGGAAATTGGAGTCATAAGAGATAAGAAAGGGTTTATACTAGCACTTTACTCAGGACCAGTGGGGGTTGGAGACTCTTTAAAGGCTGAATGGTTTGCAATTTGACAAGGTGTTCAAATTGCAAAAGACATGAATTTGGAGAACCTGGTGATTGAAAGGGACTCCAAGGTGGTGGTGGTAGGTTCGCTAAGAAATCCAGACTCAGTGATTTGCTGTTATAGAAATGAATTGAAGAAATTCCAGTGGTTAACAAAACAGATGAATCCAAGTATACAATGGGTGGGAAGGGAGGCAAATGCATTGGCTGATGCTTTAGCAAAGCAAGGGGTAATTAGGGACCAGTTGTATTGGGTGCAATTGTAATTACAGTGTGAGCTCTGAATTAATAGTGAGGCTGCATTTTGCCCCTCCCTTTGGGATGCTTGTAACAGTGCCTATCATTATTGTTTTCAATGAAATTTAATGATCTTTTACTTATCAAAAAAAAACCGAAAACCATCACAAGTCAAAGAAACAATCATCAAAGAAAACTATTAAAAGCACCAAGTAAATGGCTCCTATACAGAAACCAAAGCCTGAATAGAGGTTGACCAAGGGACAGATCAAGGTTGAACCAACCTTTTCCACTGACCATTTTGCAGTGTGAACAGGTTTACAATCTGGTCCTGCCCAGATTTTGAAAAACTAGTCTTAACTGATGAGGTAAAAAAGGAATTGAAAAAGCTATCATGTCTCTAGCACACACAAATGAAGCGATTAGGTTGGCAGAATTAGAACTCTGGCTCCTCCATACTAGCAAAGATATACCTCCCCAAATCGCCTAAGATAGGTCCAGCACCAGCAGCTCGAGCTTCTCTCCCATCTTCGGTGAACCCATAAGAGATTGTTCCTGTACCTGCAATTAATACACAGCCATGAAGGTTCCCCATTGTCCCACTTGCTAGAGCTGCCACAGCGTCATTGTGGACAAATAATTTTACATGGCTTGGGAATACGTCCCTGGAAAAAAGATCGAGACAACAATCAGACCCACCACTACCAAAAAAGATAAACAGATAAAACACATTCTTACTTTTGTCTATGTGTGTATGTGGGGGATGGAGGGGGTTAACATACAAGGAAAATGACAAAGCAAAACTTATCAAGGGTCCCTGCCCTTTTTCAACCCAAAAAATAATTACTTCATACAAGCAGCAGAACTGACAATGGACAAGTAAGTGCAGTATCAACATATAATAAAGAAGTTGGCCATTTTGCAGATCTGAGAACCAGTAATTAGAGAGAAGAAGAAGATGTGAAACTACATATTGAGTTCAACAATCTGCGTATTCAACATTATTGTTAGGTTAAGTAGAAAATGTGAAACTACATATTTACCCCCCCCCCCCATATCTCTTATGTCCCTCTTCTGCCCATTATATTTCTCTACTCTCCTCCTCAAGTGAACATAGACATCATTCATGCTCAACTTGTCAAGAATCGCCTCTGATTTTGTTTTTAGAACTCCTTTCGTTAAGAAATCAGCTGGCTGGTAAGTAGTCTTCATAAAAGAAAGACAAACTTCTTGGGCTTCAATTTTCTCCTTGATAAAAAATGATAGTCCAACTCAATATGCTTGGTGTGGTCATGTCAAACTGAATTATATCTCTCTAGGAGGAAGAATTACATTAATTAGAGCCACACTGTGAATCTCCCCACATATTTTATCTCCACCTTTCAATTCCCTGTGAGGATAGCGGGGCAATTAGAGAAATACATGAGAGACTTCCGTTGGAAACCAAGAGAGGACAGAAAGGATCACCTAGCCAAATGGGAACAGGTTAGTAAGCCTAAGGAAAAGAGGGTCCTAGGAATAGGAAACATAGCTTTGAGAAACACTGCTCTACTAGGTAAGTGGTTATGAAGATTTCATTTTGAAAGCAATAGGCTTTGACACAAAATTGTAAGCATTCATAGGCCGGAAAGAATTGGCCAGGATGCTAAACTAACCCCTCACTCTTCCTCGGCTTCTCATTGGAAAGCAATTCATGAGGTTTAATCATTTTTCAACTCTACTTGATTTGATGTGGGAAGGAAGGGGGAATAAAATATGGTTTTGGGAAGATTTATGGATAGGGGATACTCCACTTAAAGACCAATTCCCTGGGATCTTCTCCCTTTCGCTTTTAAATGGAGAGACTATATCTAGAACAGGATCACCTTCTCCAACTGGGATGAATTGGAACCTAGGGTTTAGAAGAGGTTTGGGGGAAATGAATGCCCTTCTTTGATCCATCTGCTAGACAATCTAAGGCAAGTTCACATGGACCCGTCCCTTGAGGACTTTAGAGTTTGCTTGGCTTCTCCCAATGGTTTATTCACTTGCTCTTCCTTTTTCAAACTCCTTGTCTCGCCTAACTCTCAAAGGGTGGACTTCCTATTGAAAGAAATTTGGAGTAAGCTTATCCCACCTAAAATTCAAGCTTTCTATTGGGAAATCTTTCTTGGTAAGGTAAATACTTGTGATAATGTGTAGAGAGAAGGTCTTTGATTTTCCTTTCTCCTCATATGTGCTTCTTATGCAGGGGTAGTGGTGAGACCTTATCCCATTTATCATTATCCTGTCCTTTTATGCAAAGAATCTGGGTGTTTTTTCCACTCTCTTTGGATGCAAGCAGGTCCCCCCATAAGATGTAGTGGGCATCTTCAATCCCAACTTCTTAAGGCAACCAAAGAAAAGAGGAAAAGTGCAATGGAGAGTCAATGAAGCAGCAATCTGTTGGGTGGTTTGGGGAGAATAGGATATTCTCTAAAAAGAGCAAGAGCTTAGAGGATGTGATAGATAGCAAAAAAATTAAGGCAGATTTATGGGTAAAGACCGCGGATTGCTTTCAAACATTTTCTATCATTAACATCTTAAGAACTTGGACTCAAGTATCTCATTCATCAAGAAGTTTAGAGTAAGAGTGGAATGGAAACCTCTAGAAGGCAACAAAGTTAACCTGAACTTTGATGGAAGCTCCATAGGAAATCCAGGAAGGGCAAGAATAGGTGGGGTAATAAGAAATTTTGAGGGAAGGATTCTGGCATTATTTTCAGGACCGATTGGTTTGAAAAACTTAGTAAAGGCTAACTGATGGATCTTTTGCAAGGCCTTACATTAGACAAACAACTAGGCTACAGGTTAATGGAGGCTGAAGGGATTCAAAAGTAATCATTTCATGGGAAAACACAAGCATGTCACGGTCTGACACAAGACAAAGGCATATCCCTTGGACTTTGAGATGTGATGAGGGAAGTGGCTAAGATTGCAAAAGGCATAGGGGCTGAATTTAAGTGGGTCAGAAGGAGTTTGTACGGATTTGCTAACTCTTAGACTAAACAGGGTGTAACAAGACAATAGTTGCTTTGGCTGGTTTGTAATGGGGTTTTGAGCATAAGGAATAAATTACATATGATCAAATTGTTGGAAGGGTTAGAAATCAGATTTTACAAGGCCGGATCAGGTTTAGTGGATGGCTGAATTTTTAAATTTTTCTAACCAAACCCGAGAACCGATTTCCTAACCATTTGGAAATCTCAAATTTTGAGATCAATCTTGCATTGAACCAAACCAAATTTGAAACCCAAATTAAAACTGATTATACCTGATATGGAGACCATAGTGTGCAGCTCTTAAAGTGGTAGTTCACGCCCAATATCAATCCCAAAATCAGCCTCCAACTGAAGATGGCGAGTGTGTATGTGAAGCTGATTCAGCAACACCGTTTCAGAAAAACCGATTCCCAACTTGCTTGGACCAACGTGGGTGTATGAACCCAATATCCTCTAATGCTTTTCTTGCAAAAACACAATAGGGAACTGATGGAAATCAGCCCCTATCACTATTGGGTCGAATTAGGATTTCTGAGAGGCAAGAGAGAAGAGAAGAGAGCAAGAGATTAGAGAGAACTGGGTTAAATTGTAGCTCCCCTCTTAGCCCCTTATATAGAGCACACTCCTAATCTAATTAGGAGCTGATCCAAATCAAATTTAGATTAGGACTTTATCTTTAATTGATATGCATTATCTTCTTAAGAGAATGGGTGCTCTATACCCAAATCTATACCAATTTTCAACCCAAATCACATGACAACTTAACTAATCATATTAGTATGGACCTTGGCCTATTTTCTTTAATGGTTCACGTCTAAAGGTGTTGCATGGACACTTTTGGCCTGAATATTGTATGGCGTTGGACCCACAAAGGCCTCACACAAGTCCATAAGGGTTCAGCCCCACCTCTGGAAGAGGTTAGGCCAAATTCACTACTCGGGGGTAGTTAACCCTAGACCCAATCAACTTGGGCTCAATTTGGGCCCAATATTTACACATAAAGTCGATCAGGTAATCAACCCCATAATGGTCTCTTACACCTAAGCTTTCAGCCCATAATCATCAAAACACTACCCACAGGGAAGAACCTCTTCCCTGACTACAAAATGCAATGTCACACTCTTTGCTCAGATGGATCCCAAGAATAAAACCTTTTGCAAACCTTTTTTCATAAAATAATAATATAACATATAAATACATTTTTGCAAATCAGATTTCAAATATAGTTGAAATCCACTGCCGACAGTTTAGGTTTCCATCAAAGAAAGTGTAAGGCCATGTTTAGGAGTGCTTGTGTTAAAAATAAGTGCTTATTGAATAATAAAACAAGTGCTTATTCCAATAAGCATTTATTTGCATTTAACACCCAACTTATTCAAGTGCTTATTTAAAAAAAAAAAGCACTTATTTCATATTGAGCATTTGGCAACCTTTTTCTCCAATAAGCACTTGTGAATATTTTGCCCTTCATTTTCTTTCAAATTTTCAAAATATACCTTGTGGGCGGTGGGCTCTCTCTCATACGGTTAAAGACTTCAACAACCCGATCCCATGCAAAGGATCATATTCAATAGTCCCATTTTTTTGGGCGGTTTCTCATCGCCTGGAACCGTTCTCACAAGTCCTAGTCGTATCTCCTTTCTTCACTCCCCGAAACCTAATCATCCATTTCTCACTACACTTGTTTTGCTGCCTCAACCAAGAGGAGGAGGAGACATGTCTAAATACCCCCTATTAGCTCAGTTTAGTTTCTTCACAAAAAGAGGTTTAAGTTCAATATCCGTTGTCATCCATCACAAAACAAAGCAATATACTGTTCATCGTCTTCTCCAGGACGAAAACAAAATAGCTTGGCAACAACAGTTCCAGCAAACATTACCAATACAAATTGGATCCAAGCATAGCTGAAGGCAACAAAATGGGGTGGAGATATACCTCTTTGATGTTCGTTTCTTTCTCTACCATTCTGTTGTTCAATCACTCAACTAACATGTGATGTTTTGCCTATTCCTTCCCTATCAATTATCAATTACTTAACCGTATTGGTATCTCTATGAAATTCCACACTTACCATAGCTCCTAAGGACTCGAAAGATGAGTTCGGAAGTGACATTAATTTGCACCTTCTGGAGGGTTTGTTCCATGTAGAAATTGCGGCAAACAATGTTGGAGATGGGGGGGATGGCGGTAAAGTATTCATCGTTGGGCTTTCCTCTCTCGTGGTGGTTGTCGTCGTCGTGTGGGAGTTTTGAAGTTTAAGTCGTGAAAAATCGGAAAAGAAAAAGAGTTGCAAAGGAGATAGAAGGGAAAGTAATTGGTTGTACAAAGGAAGACGGTATGAGTAAATGGGGACAGTTTTGGTAGAAAAAAAAATCGAATAATTGCTTATTGTTTAAGCACTTAAAAAATGGAAATTTGGGCTTAAAAAAATAAGCACTTATTTCGGGCTTATTTCCCAAACACCAAAAAGTGCTTAATGGTGTGGTCCCACACAAATAAGCCCTTATTTTTAAGCACTCCCAAACATGGCCTAAATCCTAATATTCACTTCGTCAAACAAAAGGGTTGATCCTATCACTATGATCACCCACTTAAGTAATTTCCTAAATTGTCCCAACATACCCAGATATTTGACCCTTGATAGATCTTACTGGTTGGCATATCAAATAGACAAAAACAATTCAGCCCAAAACCTAGTGCAATATCATAATTAAGTCTGGGATCAAGTGCAACTTTCCACTGCCCATCTATCTTCAAGGTCAAGGGCATAGATGGAAATTGGTTCGGGTTCAGTGTTTCTTTCAAACACCCACTAGTTGTGCTTGGGGTCTAACCCTAGCAGCTCAGCAACGAAGGTAGGTAGAACCCTGGGTTTGTTTGTGTTGCGAGGTGAATCCTTCACAAGGAAGATGTTTCAAGAGTTAGAGGAACGTTAGGGAGAATGATGGAGATCTTCAAACACATCAATCACTAACTGATGAGAGTAATATTTTTTTATAGATACTGATGAGAGTTATCTATACTACTTTAAAAAGTACGAATAGCCTCAAGAATATTTCTAGAATTTTGTGATGACAAAACTTACCCCTCTATATTTAAATTTATTGATAAAAAATGAGAGAAAATAGGGTAATTAGTTATTAATATTAAATGAGTTGAAAAGAGTAAATTATAAAATATTCAATGCATTCATATATCTCTCATTAAATACAACATTTAAGGTATTAATTTGCATTCACTTTCATTGAATCATATATTTAAGGCTTCTTTGTTTCTTCTCATCATTAAATTCTATAATTAAATACATACATAATAAATTAACAATTCCAATAACATAAAAGCTCATACTTTTAAAATCTACCAGGAAAAAATAGTATTTTCATCTAGGTGGTGGTAAGAAATTAAACCATTTGGGTCAAATGGGCCAATCCATGTTGCCACAATTAAATAGTAAAATAAAAAATATATAAAATGAAAAAATATAGAAATTAAAAAAATGGGAACGTTTTTAACATCATATTTTCTACACATTAAAACAATAATAAATATGACAAACAATGTTTTAAAAACCAACTCAAAGGCCGACCCACTTTTACCTTCGGGTCACAAGTCACCAATTAGACTGTCGATGTCAAATGAGTCAAACTGCTTTGCGGCAACACTATGTGTGTGTGTAAAAATACATATTTTATCAATAAATAATATAATTATGTTTTACATATATTATATGTAATATATGTATTATGTTGCATTTATGTTTTTTAATTCCGTTTTAATTTTTTATTTACAAAAAAAATATTAAAAGCTGCAATTTGGGGTCAAAAAAGGGTTTTTTTTCGCAAAAATAGCAAGGCAAGGCGCATAATGCCCTTGGAACGTATCTTAAAAAGTTACTCAAAAAAAATATAATCCCAATCAGACATCTAAGTTCAAAGTTATGGCTTCCAAAAGTTTGCACATAATTAAGTGCACAACCTACGACTTGGTTACTAAGTCTAACAGGTAATGGTTGAACCGCCCAAGTTAGATGGTTTTTAACCAAAAAGGGGGTTCAACAAAACCAAACCTAGAATCAAGGCTGAGTGACGGTTTGAACGGTTCAATCGGGCATGTTAGTAACAAGTTGAAAACATTGATTATAAATAAGAAATGCTTTTATTAATGATGGAAATGAAATGTAAAATTTAAAACCAATTAGAAGTAAAACTATTTTCCTACTATATCTCATTAAATCTCATATCTAAGGTATATTCTCTTATTAAATCCTATATTTAAGATATATTTTTCTCATCATCAAATTCTACTAATTAAATCCACAACATTAATTTTAATAATATAAAAAAATAAATATTTTGAAAAATAATTTGAAAACAAAACCGTTTTCTTCTCTCTCGGTGGTGGGTAAGCAATTCAACCACTTCAAATCCATTAATAAACAATGCCATAATTAAATAATGAAAAATTAAAATAAATAAAATATATAATACAAAAAAAAAAGAACTGGGCATGTCATTTATATTGTATATTCATTATACTGAACAAAAATAAGTATGAAATGTAAGAAGTATTTTTGTAAATGATGAAAATGGAATGCCAAAATTAAAATCAACCTAGAAATGAAATGATGTCATAGTCAAATAATAAAATTTTTAAAAATAGAAAATACAAAGAATCACAAAAATAAATATTATACATTAAATATAATTTTATCAATAATGGAAATGTAATACAAAATTTAATGTCAACTTAGAAATCAAACTATTTTTCTTTTTGGGTCATGGGTTAGTAGTTTGGATCAAATGGATTAATCGATGATATAAGAGTTAAATAGTAAATATTTAAAAAATAATAAAAAAGTATAATTAATCAAAAAATATATAAAAGATGATGTATTAATTATGTCAAACAAAAATTAAGTGTGATAAGTAAAAATTATGTATATTATATAGATGAAATATATAATTTAAAACTGATCCAAAAGCAAAGTTATTTTCTTATTTAAATGGTGGGTCAATGATCCAACTTTAAAAAAAAAATCATGATATCATAATTGAATAATAAATAGTTAAAAAAAGATAGAACACAAAAGATAAAAAAGTATAGAGTTTGTTAAAGGCATTTCGGAACATTTCTAACGTTATATAATCATCATATTAAATAAAAATAATTGTTAAAATAAAAATTATTTTTATTTAAGACAGAAATGGAATACAAAATTTAGTAGTAGGTGCACATTTAGTAATAATAACAATAATTGTTATTGTAATTTAAAATTTCTGCAAGTCCACATTTTGTACAAGCATAGTTGTCAAGGCGTCACCTAGTCGACTAGGCGCCCTTGGCTGGGCACCTCACCCAAACGCCTTGACATTTAGCAACTAGGCGCCCGCCTAGGCGACAAAAATGACAAGGCGGGCGTCTTTTATAATATCATTTATATTGTTGTATCTTATTAATGTATGTGTTAATACATTTTATTATATGCTATATATATCAATTATATTTTGTTTTAATGTTTTACTATTGAAATTTAAAAGATCAAAGGGTTTTAAGAAGAGAAAAAGAAATAAATAAATAAATAAATAAATAAAAGAAAAGAAAAGAAAAGAAAGGGGAAAGAAACAATAGAATAATAAAGTTCTTTTTTCTATTCTCTCTCTAATTAAATAAAACAGAAACTTCATCCTTGTTTTTTTTTTCTATTTTACTTTCCATCTTAAATATTTATCATATAAAGTTAATAACCTTCTTTAGCTACTAATTAACATGAATTTGCTCTATTAAATACTTATTATAGTAGTACTATTCTTGAAAATAATGAAATTAATATATGTAAAAGATTCTTATCTTTTAGATGTGATGATTTGCCACATTTTTAGAGGAAATTTAATGTTCTTAATAAAGAGAATTGTTATTTTTCAATTAACATACATGCTGAATGGTATATTAATTATGTAGATGAAATATATAATTTAAAACTAATCCAAAAGCAAAGCTATTTTCTTATTTAAATGGTGGGTCAATGATCCAACTTTTCAAAAAAAAAATCATGATGTCATAATTGAATAATAAATATTTAAAAAAAGATAGAACACAAAAGATAAAAAAGTATAGAGTTTGTTAAAGACATTTCGGAACATTTCTAATGTTATATAATCATCATATTAAATAAAAATAATTGTTAAAATAAAAATTATTTTTATTTAAGACAGAAATGGAATACAAAATTTAGTAGTAGGTGCACATTTAGTAATAATAAAAATAATTGTTATTGTAATTTAAAATTTTTGCAAGTCCACATTTAGTACAAGCATAGTTGTCAAGGCATCGCCTAGTCGACTAGGCACCCTTGGCTGGGCACCTCGCCCAAACGCCTTGACTTTTAGCAACTAGGCGCCCGCCTAGGCGACAAAAATGACAAGGCGGGTGCCTTTTATAATATCATTTATATTGTTGTATCTTATTAATGTATGTGTTAATACATTTTATTATATGCTATATATATATATATATATATTATATTTTGTTTTAATGTTTTACTATTGAAATTTAAAAGATCAAAGGGTTTTAAGAAGAGAAAAAGAAAGAAAGAAAGAAAGAAAGAAAAGAAATGAAAAGAAAGGGGAAAGAAACAATAGAATAATAAAGTTTTTTTTTCTATTCTCTCTCTAATTAAATAAAACAGAAACTCCATCCTTGTTTTTTTTTCTATTTTACTTTCCATCTTAAATATTTATCATATAAAGTTAATAACCTTCTTTAGCTACTAATTAACATGAATTTGCTCTATTAAATACTTATTATAGTAGTACTATTCTTGAAAATAATGAAATTAATATATGTAAAAGATTCTTATCTTTTAGATGTGATGATTTGCCACATTTTTAGAGGAAATTTAATGTTCTTAATAAAGAGAATTGCTATTTGCCACATGCTGAATGGTATATAAAACTAGGAAACTAGCCAAAAGTCAGTTTTTCATTTTATAAAATTTTTATCGCCTAGGCAACTAGGCGCCCCAATGTCGCCCAGAATCGCCTATACGCCTTGAAAACTATGAATTCAAGTATTGAAGTTTATTATTAACCATATTGTTACTTTTATTAATTTTCAATTTCTATCCTAATTATGATATATCTAAAATTAAAGTAATTAATATGAAAAAAATCCATACATGCAACACACGTGCTTAATTACTAGTATCGACTAGAGTACAATTAGACCAAAGGAAGCTAACAATGAAAGAACTACAACATTGGTGGATGTTCATTTTTTATAGAAGAACACTGTCCTAAAAGTGGAAAGGATTAATGACAACCCTTCTTGCTCATTAGAATCCAGGAAGATTGTTGCAGCAAGTAGAATATACTTAAAAAACAAGGAAACATGGAAATGTCTTGGTGTCAAAGGCATTCACAAGACTAAAAGGAAGTCTCTTTGGAACTGGATCAAACAAGAAGTTGTTGAAGGTCAAGAAAAACCTCAAGAAGATGTTAGTGTTTTAGTTGATCAAAGGTCGTAGCTTGTGAGTTGTTCTTGGCTTTGGTTGTTATCAAGTAAAGATGTGTGCTCGTGGATTTGAAGTGGTTCTTGTCTTTGTTTGGCTTTGAGTTTTGAAATTTGTCTTTGGGTTGTTTGGGGTCTTCTTCTATTGTGGGGTTTTGTCTTGTGGTGATTTTGTAGGTTCTGATTTCAGCTGGTTTTGTTGAGGATAGGATGGCTTGGAGTGCTTGTGTTGGGTTTTAGAGTTTTGTTCTGTCCCTTTTTCTCTCTCGGGTGACTTCTGGTCACTCTCCTCTGTGATTTCTTTTTTCTTTTAATAAATTTTATTTTATTACCAAAAAAAGACAACAAAGATGCATTTTAACCAATATACAAAAAGGAAATTGTAATTGATCAAAAGACAAAAAAGGAAATTGTAATCCAAATATCAAGAGGACAAACCTAAGCCAGTTCAATATATGTTGCTGATCTATAGGATGGTTAACACCAGATACTGCTAAGCAAACAGCACGTACAGCAAATCGATTAGAACCAGCCTTTGAAAGGGCTTCTGCCATCACTTGTTCCAATGTCTCCCTTGCTGCACTTTCTATAGAATCCAAACCACCAAGAATTAGAATAAATAATCATATCATGGCAGACACTTCTTTCCTATTAGAGTTTTTATTTAATTCTTTTCTTCCATAGATGATAAAGAATTTCATTCAAAAACATCAATTATTTCCTCGCAAATTCCTCCATGAAGTTTACCAAAAGAAGACATCTCCACATCAATTTTCCCTTTTTCTTCCTAGGGGGAGATCTAGCATCTCAAAACCTAAATAATATCATGCAAAAACATCCATTAGATCACAAATTGCATCATAAAATGATTCCAGAATGAAGAAGCAACAATAAATAAAATGAAGAAACGAAAATAACAAATCAATCACCTCATCACCTCTCCACAACCTAAGAACTTCATCCTTCTAACTTGACTAGGGATAAAATGAGGCTCAACTTCTGGCGGTTACAAATGATGCCACCACTATACTATCTCTATCATGTAATATTGAACTCACTATAAAGGGATAAGAAAAAGAATTTTCAACCAATATTCTATATACTTCCTAATTATTTTCAAAAAAAAGAAAAAAAAAATCTATGCACTTCCTGATGCTTGAATTACCTCCAGTTTCTGTTTCTTTCTCCAATTTTCCCTTGGCATGGACAACCACCGGCAATCCGGTGTAAGCAGATGATTGAGTTCACCTTCTCAAAAATACTCAGCCGGAGTTATGGGTTGGAACTTGGAAGGCTACCTTAGTTAGAGTCAAGAATGCCCAATTCAACATTGCCAACCACCCAAAATCAATCGAACAAAAGTTTAACATATATATATCCTTGTTGCGTATCGTTCTGAATTAATGTCGCAACTAGATACATAAACGTAGAATAATATATATTAAAATTGGGAGCCTTTTACTGAAAGAATGCCACAAATCAGAGAAGCATGGAACAAGTACAATAGAACAAACGGGAAAAAATAGATAAATCAAAAACAAGAAAATATAAGTAACCAGGAGGGAGATCGACAAAACCCAGAAATTTAGAAGATAAAGAAGCCCATCAAATCTAACATCCACATAGAGAAATACGAAAATAGTACGAGAATGGGAATCGTATCAGATAATCCGGATCGAGATAGATCGAACAATTGGGTTATTACCTCCAACACTGTTGTGGTTGGAACAACCCGCGACAGCCCTCGCGAGAACGGGAAGTGGGTCGGGAAGTTGCTCGGAGCAGGGCATGACTGGCAAGCAAACGCACACCGTCGAAGTCGCTCCTCCATCCAACCCGAGAATGACGTCCGACCCATCTCGACTAACGGGCATTTCGCGCTCGAAGTCCCAAATTTCTCCATTTCGATACCTCTTCATCAGAACACTCTTCGACACTAAAAACCACAGACAAATTGCAGGAGAAAAATTGACCTTCACAGCTAATCCATGAAAATACTGTGATGCGAGCGAGCGAGCGAGAGAGAGGGGGGGATTTGAATTCAGACGCCAGAGAGGGGTCAAATATAAGAGGTTGAATTGAATATGGAAGATATTACAGCCGTTTTCTCTTTGTGGGACCAATCCATGTCTATTTCTCCATCCAACGGCTTGAAATTGGGGAGTACTAGACGGATTTTGTGACCAGCTTTCCCTCTTCTCCGTGATTCTCTGCACGCGATTTATGGTCGGACATATTCGGTTGGTGTTGGCGAGAAGGCGTTGAAAACAAGCAAGCAATGACAAGCAAGGCCAACTGAGGGGTCGTTTAGCTGTTCCTTTAGTAGAGACGGGTATTCAAATCCCGCTGGCACCAAAATTGGGGGGAGGGGTGTTTACTTGCTACACGTGCGACGCACGGGTTTTATTAAGAAAACTAGTGAAGACCCTTAAGATGCACGAAAAAATCTGAAAGATTTAATAATTTTATTTTTCATTTAATGTTGATTTATAAAAAATAATTATTATTAATTGAATATAAATAAATATTTTTAATAAATTTAGTTTATTAATAATTTGTTGTAATTTTAATAATTTTATTTTTTATTATTTTTAAATGAAATTTTGATTAATTTTAAATAAATAAAAATAATTATAAAAATTAACATTTTTATTAATTTCACTAATAATTAACAATTATATAGGAATGACAACGGCGTGGGTTCAAGGTAGGGCACCCCATCACTTTCCCCGCCCCATAGTCAAGACACTTTACCTCATCCCCGCCTCATCCCTAGTGTCACGCGGGTTCAAGGCAAAGTAATCACTCCTCAATGTTGAACGAGTTCAGGGGCAAGGCACCCCACTCCTCATCAAGGATGAAGAATCCTTGAATTTCCCAGCCCCGTCCCCAGTATTGGGCGGGTTCAAGTAGAGGTGTAAATTGGGTCATGTTGTATCGGCATGACACAACCCGCATGTGGCCCGCACAAAGTGCGAGTCGTGTCATGCTGGCCCACGAGGCGTCCTGGGCCTTGCCTCCCTCCTCTATGATAATTTGGGGGTCGGTTCGGCACGGCCCACAACTCGAGCCCACATAGGCCCGTGCTGTGCCATGGGTCAGGTTGGTCCATGGGCCAAACCTTGGACCAGGCCATGCCGCACACCAAGCCAAGCTCAAGGCAAGGCACCCACTCCCTGTCCAAGGTTTTTAAAATTGGACTGAATAGGGAATTGTTATGGGGTCAAACGGTCTAACGGTTCTGAAGAGATGAGAGATCCATCATATGGATGGCCGAACCCTGTAGGAAGGTTGGGCGAAATTTCAAAAATTTATCTCTCTCCCATCTGGGAATCACATTCCCTATTTTAGAAAACTGCAATTTCAATGATTAATCTTGAAACAAACCAGACCAGATCTGAAACCAAAAGGGAGGAGAGGGATATACCTGATACGGAGTAATAGTAACTCCCAACGAAGGTGTTCACGCCCAAGGAAAAAACCAAAATCTGCTCCCACTGAAGATGACACAGTGTGAGGTGAAGCAGAATCAACAGGATGACTCTTCAACAAGAACTGAATTCTTCAACAATAATGTAGTAAAGGGCTGGTGAGAACAACTTCAGATTACCTCCTCTAGCAAAAAGCAATATCAAGAACGGTTCTTGATCACTTCCACTGGTGGAGATCGAACTGGGTAGGGTGGCAAGAACAGGAAGAAAAGAGCAGAAGACAGGAGCAGTCAAATGTAAGTTGTCTTCTCTCTTAATTCATCAATAGACTGTGAGTGTGTTTGGAGGTCCGCCCTGCTCTCCTATTTATAGCCTTAAAGAGAGGTTCCCTTAATCCTATTAGGAGTTTCTTAATCCAAATTTTATATTTGGATATGGACTCTCTTTAAGAGATAAGGATAATCTCTTATCTTATCTGCAAATAAAGATCAATCTTCCTAATCAAATTAGGAGTTTCCTAATCCAAAACTTTATCTTATCTGCAAATAAAGATCAACCTTCCTAATCAAACGGGCTTTAGGCTCATTAAGTCTATGTGCTCACTTAAACTCTTAACTTGCTACCCAGTTGACTATCCTTGTATGTCGTGTGACCCAAACATTGATCTACACATCAGCCACATGGGTTCAACCCAGTCTTTGTTACAAGGCCTGGTGGAATTCACCGTAGGAGACAATGAACCCCTAAGTCCATCACCATGGGCTCTTAATGGGCTCAACATTTACACTAAATGGTCATTGGGTCCAGTCACCTTATGAAAACCCAAGAACTGTGGGCAGATGCAAAATTAGCCCATCAGGTATTACCCTCAATGGTCTTACATTTAACCTCTCAGCCCATAATGATCAAACACTGCTCAACAAGAGAGGACTTCTCCCTCGGCTGCAAGGTACAGTGCTACACTCTCTACTCACATGGATCCCAAGAATTAAATCCTTTTGCAAACATTTTGAAATCATAATATATATATATATATATATATATATGTATGTGTGTATGTATATCTTTATATAAATATATTTTGCAAAAAAAACAAATTTCAACAGTTGAAATCAACTGCCGACAGTTTAGGTTTCCATCAAAGAGAGTGCATCCCCGATCATTCACTTTGTCCGACAAAGGGGCTGATCTTGTCACTATGATCGCCCACTCAGATGAATTCTCGGATTGTCCCAACATACCCAGGTTTTGACCCCCTCTAAGGATCTCACTGATTAGCATATCAAAGACAGCCTAATCCGACACCTATTGCAGTATCATAATCGAGTCTAGGGGTCAGGTGAAACATTTCAGTTTTGCCCATTTATCTCAAAGGTCTAGGGCAATACGAGAATTTTGGTCTGATTCAGGGTTTTAAGAAAACCCCCACTGCGTGTACCTTAGGTCTCACCCCGACAGTTGAGACAAGCTACCCCAACCAACTTGGTGGCACATTAATGTCAGCCTTGGCAGGATAAATCTCCCTGGATCTATCCAACGGCTGTGAAGATTCTAAACTAACACGAGTCTCATTAAGTGTCCAGTTTAAGGGTATTACATAGAAACACACCACAATGACATGAATCAATTATGTACTTTATTCATTTACAATAAATGTTAAAATGTACATCAATCTGATTGGAGCTAAGGGCATAACTGTCTAACAGGTTCGGTCCAAACAGATGACCCACTCTGACAAAAAAATTAAAAAAACAAAAAAAATGCCAAAAACTGTTGTCCGAGTTGACGGTTCGATCGCCCAGGTCAATGGTTCTCTAACCAAATAAACAGTTTTGGACAAAAAGCGGTTTTGAGGTGAAATGGCATCCGGTTCCCAATTTTTTCCGGTCAAATCATCTGGTTTGATCCAGTTTTGAAAACATTGTATCCGTCAACCTAATATTCAATTTGATGATGGAAATGATCAAAATGATATATTAAGTATCAACCACATGGTAAATTTCTAAAAGTACACTAATTGTCTTTAATATCCAAAAATGTAATTTTATGAAAATTTTGGAAAATTTATTTTACTTGTGTAATTTTGAAAATTTATTCAAATTTATTTAAATTTTTATTAAATAATTTATTTTCTTTTTAAATGGTTTACTTACAAAATTATACTAATTTATCTTATAATTTCTAATATAAAATAACCAATAATTTCCTTTTTCCAATATTAGACTAATTTATCTTAATAATTTGTGTAATTATTTGTTTAAATTATAGTTTTCCATTTCCCATAGTCATTTATCTTTAACAATTATCAATAAATTGCAATGAAAATTACATAATTTTTCAATGGTTTTCCAAAATCTATCAAATGTAATAAATTTTCCTAAAATTTCTAAACTATTCAAATAATTTCCAATAATTATTTAATGTATTTTAAATAATCTTTCAAATACTTTATATCTTTTAATTTCAAAAATGTTATTTTACGAAAAATGTAGTTTTATGAAAATTTTTGAAAAATTTATTACATTTGTGTAACTATGGGGATTTATTGATTTTTTTTTTAAATTGTTATTAAATATATTTTTTTATTTTGTAGTTTACTAACAAAATTACATTAATTTATCTTTTATTTTTCAATATATATTAATTTATAATTTCATTTTCTAACATTATAATATGTTGTTCCCCTATTTGTATTTGGTTATTAATTATAATAATAACAATAACAAAAATTTTATACATTGTGATGATTGTTAAATATATAATTCTCAATTTTATAGTAATTGGTTAAAGAGTTTTCAATTTCTATAAAATGTTATTAATGAGTTAATTAATAACAATATTTATTAATTTTTGATAATTTATTAACCATACTAATTAGAATATTTAATTTTTGTTAATTTACTAATCGTATTTATTTACTTTTGGTAATAACACTATTTAATACTCATTGAATATATAGGTGCGAATAAATATTAACCATATTTAACTATTTATTAATTAATATTAATATTTTAAATGAGGGAGAGTGGATATAGATTGGAGGGGGATGCATTTTAGGAATTGATTAGGGAGTGGGGCAACATGATAATTTTCTACTGGTTTAAATGAGATACCTTAGGAGAGAGATTATAGGAATATTTTTAGGTAGTTGGGTGACATGGCTTAATGGGAGTGGTGGGAAGGGGAGAGAGAGAAAGTCAAAGAAAATGCAGGGTGGGGATAATGGAGCAAGGAGACTTGACCGGATCGATTTGGTTGGCAACAACCTACAACTGAACTGAACCAATCATTGAACACTCATAATTTCAACTAAATTTATATTCTAATCTCTAATAAATAGCAATAGTTTAATCTTCAATATTTATTGAAAATTTACAGCAAACGTACACAATCATTGAAAATAAGTTTATAATGAATATATAATAGATATCAAATAAAAATACAATAATTACAAAAAATATAGTAAATACTAAAAATATACTAAATTAGTCAATAAATAGTGTAATCTTAAACAATAGTTTAATCTCTAATAAGTATTAATCTATAAACTATAAAAAATATATAATTACTAACAGTTGTTTAATCTCCAATAATTATTGATAATTTTCTATTAAATAACAAAAATAAAAATACATTTATAAATAATTATTGAGAGCATATTTATAAAAAATTAAATAATAATGAAAATAAAATAAATACTAAATATAGTATATATATAAATATATAATGAATATAAACTATAATTATACAATTATTACTAATAAATATAATTTTATTGATAGTTATTTTCCATAATTATTAATTGATATAAGTGAAATTAGTTATTTACAATATTATTTAGTTATTGAAATAATATTTTTATTTAAATTCTTAAAATATTAATTATTTATTGAATTTAATAATCCATAAAATTACAATTGTACTATTATTACCTAATTGGTTATTAATTTTGTAAAATATTAAATTATTATTAATATGAATATTATGAATTCTATTATAATTATTTTTCTACTTTTAAGATTTTTTTAATTTATTACATAATTTCGTTATTTTAACTATTTAAAATTTTATCATGTTAAATATTTAAATAATATGTAAAATATTTAAATTTTTCATTATTTGAATTTTATTACATAATATTAAATATTTTTTTATATTATTTAGCTATTTTTAATGTTTTTTATTTAAGATTTTTAGTTATTGAAATATTTAAATAATGTTTTATTTTTTAATGTTAATTTTTTATTATTTGAATAACATTTAAATTGAATAATTTGTAAAATTATAATTTATTTTGTTAGTACATAATTTCATGATGAATTTTGTAAAAATATTGAATTATTAATAATATGAATATTATTAAATCTATTATTTTTTGTGTTTTGAATAAATATTTAAAATTTAGTATATAATTTTGTTATAACATTTAAATAGTTATATTTTTTTTAATTGAAACTTTCTTTAGATAGATATAGATAAAAAGTGGGGGAGAGGATAAATAAGAATTAGAGATAGTTTAGGGGAGAATCTCTCTACTAAATTAGAGATAATTTAAGAGATAAATAGGAGTTAGAGATAATTGAGGACATAAATAGGAATTAGAGACAATTTAGGAGGAAGTGGGAGAAAGTAGTTCCACTTGGCTAAACATTAGAAAAGCAAATCCCTCTTTCTTTTTGGTTGTGTTAGAAATAATTAAACATATGAGATTTCCTTATTGGTTTAATGGGTAATTATATGGAATTAAAAAATAAAAAAAATTCAAAAAAACAAAAAATTAGGAAGGGGGTTTGAAGCAAGGAGAGGGCTGCTCACATGGTAGGACCAATTTTAATATATATATATATATATAGATAGATAGATAGATAGATAGATAGATAGATAGAGAGAGAGAGAGAGAGAGAGAGATTTTGAGAAATGAGCTTTTTTTTCTTTTTTATGGCATTTCCCATTAAACCGTGTTCATGTAAGTCCAATTCAATCATTTTTTTTGGATTATGTTTAGTTTATTCGATCATAATTCAAGTTGCAAGTGGTTAATTTCCTATGTATACTTTTTGTAACTTAATGCTAAACTTTTTATTAATTTTTAAGACTTTATGGTTTGTAATTATTTTTGTATTATTTTGAGGTAAAAATATTTTTTGGTTTGTAATTATTTATGATAAATTTTGTTGAAGCTAAATTTGGTATTTAAAGAAAATTAGTGTATTACATCAACATTTTCTATTTCGAATACTACAGGAAGGAAAATATCTGCACTTTTTTTAGAAAATAATATAAGTGGTCTTTGTTAAGATCAAAACATATTCATAGTGTAACTACATGGAGCTAATCATCATGATGAAGACATCCATTGCCAGAACATAAACACAATTGTATGTCCATGATCTAAAATCGTAAATACACAATGTGCAGTAACACCAAAGTTTGTGATGACGCTTACAACATCGCACTGCCTTTGTAGTAGCAATAATATTACTCCAAACACACACTTACGGAAGATACCCTTGTGATGCTCTCAGGATTCCCATAAGAGGGATCACATTACAACAAGCAAGTTCCTAGAAGAGGTTGTAGCTTCATACATGCAAACTTTAAGGATAGGAATTCCCAATCCTAAGGAATTCTCATGGACACGTGGCAAAACCTTGAGTCTCTTACTTATTTAGCACTTAATGAATTTTAAATACCTTTCCACGATGGGAAAATTTCATGGGTCTCTCCCTAGCGTTCCTCTAAAAACACTAGCCTTTTATCTATGTAAGGGAAAAGAAGCCTCCTAGACCCCAATGTTAGACACCATTATATAGCCCTAACCGTAGGGTTTCTTGAGGGGATCTCTCTCCCTCTTTTCCTCTCTTCCCCAATATTCTCTCCAGACCTTTGGAGACTTGACCAATCGATCGGAGTCCATGTCTTTTACATTAGAATCTTTGGTTCTCGTCTCCAATCTCAAGAGGAAAAAAGGAATCTTGGGGATTTTCCACATTATGGAACTCTGATACTCCAACCCTATTCTAGTTCTTTGCTTCAATATCCCGTTCTGATTATAACAAGAAAGTTTCAAGTCTTTATTTTTTTCTTTTTTATGAGTTTTCTTTTCTTGTGATACAATGGTGAACCATGGATTTTCAACAAGGTGTAAGGGAGGATTCATCATTTTTGAACTACTTGTCAAAGAAAACCTTGAGCCCTAGTCCCAAATATGCGCCTTCATATAGCCTCATTGATGAGAGTAGAATTTATCATATTTTTATCCCCAATTACTCTGCATTTTATACTGAATTAGCACCTAATTGGACTCATATTTCTGTTCAGGGCATGAAAGAAGGCATCAAAAGCAAAGAAAGACAAATCGAATGATTTTTCACAGTTTCGACATCGTTCAGTGATTTGGGCCTAACTCGTGTCTCCGAACTCCGAATGGGCTGATTTAAGACCCACTAGAAAGATAAGAGAAAAATCCACACTTTCATGTTTTGAGATTTCACAGATTTGGCCTGCATCGAAGTCAAATCCGAGCCCAAAGTCGAGGAAAATTCGTAGGAAGGCCCAATCCGCGGCTGAAGCCCAATTCACAGAGGAGGTTTATTACAAATCCAAGAACAAGAAACTAAGAAGAATCCTTCTAGATCTAAATTCTTGATGTAATCTTAGAGTGATAAGGGGATTGAGTTCAAGAGATAAAGAAATAAGATTAGAATTAGGATAGGACTTTCTATTTCTTGTAAAGATCAACTTCAAGAGAAAGTAGGAGACCACCCCTTCCCCTTTAATCTATATAAAGGAGGGGGCGGACCAGCTTTAGGCATCACTGAATCACTGAATCACTCAAATTCTGATTTGAATCAAGAAGAAAGGAGCAATCAGTCAAGAAGGGTTCAAGAATTCAAGAAACTTCAAGAAGAAGGTGGCGGCAAGAAGAGGAGATCTCAACACCATGGGCGAATTCAAGAGTTCTTTCTTCCCCTTTGTTTGTTTTAATTCTTCCATCATGAACTGATTTGTTTTCTTGCTAGGGCTATGGAAAGCCTAACCATGTTAATGAATATATTTTTATCTTCTTGATTTATCCAAGATTGTGATTTCATATAGTCTATGAATTATTGTGCTTATTGCAATTAAGAGCTTGGCCACCTCTTAATTGATTTGGGTTATGTGAATGAATTGAGAGAGTAATTTACATAATTGACAGAATAATTCATAGTGTGAATTGAATGGTATATAGAGATATATATACATGATTCATCTGAATTTAATGGTTTTCTTGGACTTAATGCACTTCCATCTTGAGAGCTCTACTCGAGAGATCGAAGGGTTACCTGATGGGCGTAGGTTTAGTATATCTCGAGAGAGAATATTAAATAAATTTGGGAAAATCTCAGCTTATGGGAATGACAATTAGTCTTGGATAATCGGACCCATCAATATTCATTACATTGGTTAGGTGGACCAAAAGTTCTAGCGATTTCATCATTTGCATATTCGATTAGTGATCACCCTTGTTTTTATTTTCTTTGTTCCAGTTTTATTTTCAGTAGTTTTTGCTCAATCCTAAATTTTGATTGTCCAAATAATTAGGGAAAACTGTGATTCTAATACTTATTTTGTTAAATCTCCGTGGGAACGATATTATTATACTACTTGATAACTAGTGCACTTGCTAGGGTTATATATTTATAGCTATCAAGTTTTTGGCGCCGTTGCCGGGGATTTAATCTTAAAATAATATTAGAATTTGTTAACCTTGATTAATTTGGACCTTTTATTTCTGTTATTATTTTATTTTTATTTGTTTTTATTTCTGTTACTATTTTTTATTTGTTCGAATTTTGCTGGTTCAGATTTACTAGTGCATGACACGCACTAGACAGGAAGGTTTAGCAGAATTTGATCCTGAGATTGAAAGGACCCTTCGCTTGTTGCAAAGGGCCAACAAAGGAAAAGCAAGAGAAGATGTTGTTAGTTGCGAACCAGCCATAGAGATAGAAGGAGAGATGGCAGAAGGAAATCACACCCTCTTGGACTATGCTTGTCCAAATATTGATGGGGCGACATCCAACATTTGCAAGCCTACCATTCATGCCAATAATTTTGAAATAAAACCTGCAATAATTCAAATGATCCAAACTAGTATTCAGTTTAGTGGGTTACCAAGTGATGACCCTAATGCACACATCGTTAACTTCCTTGAAATATGTGACACCTTTAAACATAATGGAGTTAGTGATGATGCTATTAAGCTAAGATTATTTCCTTTTTCATTGTGTGATAGAGCTAAAGATTGGCTCAACTCACTCCCTGCAGGAAGTATCACCACTTGGAATGATCTAACCCAGAAATTTTTGGCTAAATATTTCCCACCCTCCAAAACAGCAAAGTTAATTAATGATATTACTACCTTTGTTCAATTTGAGAGGGAATCCCTGTATGAAGCATGGCCTGGAATGACTACCAAGATTGACCATATCCTTCTCAGATCAGAATCATCCACTTGACTCCTTACCCTAATCCATGCCTATTTACCAAATTGTAGCTCAAAATTCCCCTATTTAATTCATCGTCAAGCTAAGATCCTATTTCATCAAATCTCATTAATTAAAGCTTACCATCCATCATCCTAACTTCACATGACAAATCAGACCTTACCACTATGTTCGGAGACCCAAAAATCCCCTGCATGTCAAATTTCATGACTAAACACCTCCGTTTAACCGTTAAAAAGGTAAGATACCATTTCAGGCCCTTTCGTTGGTTGAAAAACCATAAGCTAAGACTGCGATCTGAACTAAAACAACCAATCTATAACTTTAATCAAAGATCCATCACTTCCAGGATACTCAAATATGCCAACCCACCAAATTTCGTCCCAAAATTTCTTTATTTGACCACTCATCAAACAAAGATTCTATTTCAACAAATCTCATTATTCCAAACTTGTTAGCCATAGATCTCAATCATCTCAACCCCATTTGTTTGGTCAGACCTCACCACTATGTTCAGGGACACAAAAGACCCCAACACGCCAAATTTCACAGCCTAATTCATCCGTTTGACTGTTAAACTAGAAAGATATTATTTCGATGCACAAGATTAAATTGCCATGTCATCTGTCCCAGCCAGAAGCCTCAAAAGGGTGATGGATGATGTCAGACCCATTCTTGACTCATTAAAACACCTGGACCAATGAAACAATGCCTAATAAGCTTAAAAAGCTCAAAATACCAAACAAGCCGCCACTTAAAGCTAGGAAAAGACAAAACCACATTTGAAGGTTCATCAAATTTATGTTTTTGCCACTGTCAGCCCCAAATATGGGGCTACAACGTCTGGCACGCCCCAAGATCCCATTGGATACACAAAACCCATGAAAACCACCCCCAAATCGAAGAGAGTTTTTCACTAAACAAGAAATCTTGACAATGCACCTATTTCTTTGAAGAATCTTTGTCTATTTTTATGAAAACCTCTGTTGAATCCTAAGCACTGTAGCTGGGCAAATTTCAGACCTGGCCCCCTCCCTTTCTCTATAATTACTGATATGATTCAAGCTTAAAAGAGGCAACCTGAGGAAGGGGGAGAGACCAAGGGGACTAAAAGGAGGGAACCTGAGAGAGGTCCCTAGAAAAAGAAGGAGAGAGAAGGAAGATGAGAGTTTCCTAACTTCTGTAACCCACCTGTTCTGCTTGAAATCTCAAAATCCTTGAAGCCAAGCTCAAGCCTCATCCCCTGTCTTCGAAACATAACAACAGAAACACTTAGCCCAGCTCCTGCCTTACTCAAGTTTCGTTTGAAGTCCTTTTAGCTGCTGAAAATCTTTTGGCAAGGTACATGATGTGGCATGATCCGAGCACTCTTAGCTGGCTGCTGACTGGCTTCTTGTTGGCAACGAACGACACTTGAGAAGATGAAGAAGAAGGATTCCCGGGGATTTGCCCAGTGGGAATACTCCGCAGCTTAAGTTAGAACGCTGGGGAGGAAGAAGAGAGAGTATAAGAGGCTAAGAGTGTAGGTCGCGCTAGATCACTATGTCTCGAGATTAGCTCGTGAGCAAATAAAAGTGCAAGTTCAGATCTAATTCGAGAGAGAGAGCCTGTCTCTCTGTTTAAAGGGCTTTTATAGGGGCGTTCTTGTCAAATCAGGCATAACCGCCACTGGGCTCCTGTTGCAGCCGTTACCTGCCAGGGCTGCACAGGTGATGGTTACAATGTACTACCCGCTTGGCTGAGTGACACGTCTTCGAAGGGAGAGGCACACCACCGTCTATCGAGAGACATGGGGCAGACTGTCAATCGAGCAAGGATTACGCCGTCAGTCGAGAGATGTGGCGCAGTCTGACGAGTACGGTCTTGTTAGATGGAAGCTTCCTGAGAGTGTCGCATCACAGTCGCAAGCTACTTCATAGTGGGCTACCCCTGTCGCGAGCTACTTTGTAGCAAGCTCTTAGGGGTACTTCGAGGTGACCCTTATCAAGGTTGGTCTTTGGGCCAGTTCTTCTGCCCAGGTGTTGGAGCGAGCTGGTTTCCCTAGCTCGCGAGCTGAAATAATCTTGGAGTATTCCCTTCTCAATAGCTTGGGGGATCTGGAGCTCGCGTTATAGCGAGCTCCCCCTATAGAGAACTATGACATAGCGAGCTGTTCTACAGACTCGTTACTTGGTCGCAGTCAAGCCAGGCTGCTGAGCTGTTGCTCATGCTGAGTCAAGCCCACGTGTCATCATTTCAGTAGGTCAGGTCAAATCATCCTCCATCAATTGCCCCCCACTCCTCGAGCTAAGAGTGTTTCCTTAGTGCGAGGAGTTCATGGAGTGTGATGGATAGATTTGACCGAAATTCAAACTTGATTGACTGCTCATATTAAATGCCTGCGTGGGAATCAAGGGATTTTTTGACTTTTTGAATACCGAAAATGTGCTGAAGTGGCTCTTAACTCTGGATGTCGTGCAACCGTCATTACACCAATCATGAGATACGTGCAACCAATCATATTTCAGTTTCAGAAGGCGTGCGGTCAGTTTGACTGCGAACCGTCAGATCTGCTTCGATCTGGGCCATTGATTCAGGGGTACAGTGACTATAAATAGGAGGACCCCCTGTGCCTCATTTCCTTTCATGCCATCTTGCTGTCTTCGGATTCTGAGGTCACGCATTCATCTAGTCTACCCGAGTTCCTCAGTTTACTTCGTTTCGTCTTTTCTGGTGAGTCCCAATCACTGTCAACCATGTCTAGGTACCCATACCATACCTACCACCGGGTGGTAACCAGGATGACGATGCTCCCTCGAGCTCGAGGGGAGCTTGGGAGCAGGTCCCGGAGGCTCGGGAGACCTCCGACGATGTAGCATATACTTCCCGGGGGAGGGAGCTTGACACTTTTGGCCCTTCCTCCATGACGGTGAAAGACTCAGGTCTCTAGTCCGCTATTTTCACCTCCATGGGGACCTGGTCTACAACCTCCCCACTGGCAACTTCCCTTGGGAGCTTGGTCCTAATGATATAGTTATCTTCCAGGAATAGCTCGAGGCTGGCCTGCGTCTCCCCTTGCACCTCTTAATAGTGGAGGTGCTAAACCATTTTAACGTCACCATTGATCAGCTCTATCCCAACGCTATTCGGAACATGGTTGGGACTATATCTTTGTGTTATGAGTATTGTCTTCCTTTGAACCTTCACATTTTTGCCTCTATTCTTTGTATAAAAAATGCCACTCCTGGGGTTCCACCGGAGAGGCGCTTTTACTACCTCTCTCCCCGCTGCGGCTATAAGCTCTTGTATGAGCTACCAAATAAGATTCCCGCCTGGAAGCGGGATTATTTTGTGGTCCGTAACCCCGAGGGGTGACCCTTCCCCACTTCTTGGAGGGGCACTATCCAGGACCCCGGGGCCGAGCTGGACCCCGAAACTCGGAAAACGATGCTGTCCTGGGCATCGGTAGGCTTCCTCTGTTCGGACTACTTGATCGAGGAGAAGCTCGTGCAGGCCGGCCTGAGTCTGGGTAGGTTGTCTTTTTAGGTCGCGTAGTGTCTTGTAGTAATATTGCGTGTATACATGTACTATGTTCTTTACCGAACTGACGTCTTGTGGTTTCTTTTTTGGCAGCCATCATGTCTGGTGTTGATTCGCGCCGCCTCCGTCCGAAGGAGGTGCTGGCAGGGCCAACCTCGAGGAGGGCGAGCTCCTGCAGCAAGGGGTGGTCCCTCCAGGTCCTTCTCAGCCATTTCCCAACCCGCGGTTCCCAGTGGGGAACTGGGAGGGTGTGAATGACTTCGTTGTGGCTCATCGGAGGAGCCGAAGAACGATCTGCAACGAAGAGGTCGCTAAGTGGGGGGCGATGGAGCCTGGGGATCTTGCCGCGCTCGCCGCCTCTCACTGTATGGTGGTAAGTGGTCCTTCTCTTCTTCTCGTCTTTCGCTTCCTTTTGCTGTCCTTTGACTCTAGTCTCTTATTGGCAGGTGAACATCGCCATACACGCCATGGCCCTCCAGACGCATGTCCACTCTTGCGATGCTCATAACCAGAAGGTCAATGTTCAGAAGCTCCAGGGCGAGCTCGACCGGACTCGGGGCAAGCTCCTTCACACTCGCAAGGGGAGCGAGTCACAGGAGCTGCTCGTCCGAGACCAGGAGGCGCAGATTGCCAAGCTTTCTGAAGAGAGCGCGCGCTACAGGGAGGAGTTGTCGAGGGTGGCAACGGAGAGGGAGCTCCTTCGCCAACAGGTTTGGGACTTGGAGTCCACTCTTCTGGACCGAACTTGGAACTTCGACAACATGGTGGAGGCCGAGCGGGAGAGAGCGGTATGGGACTTCAAGGACTCCCAGGAGTATCACGACTTCCAGGTGGAGTATGGCTCGAGCTCGTACCTTTCCGGATTCAAGCTCTGCCGTTGGTTGGTCCGAAAGAAAATTTTTGGGCTCAATCTTGACGACATCACTGTGAAGGGCCTGTCTCCCGAGACGACGGACTAGGCGGAGGAGGAAGAGCCTGACTCCCTGGAGGACGAGGACGAGGACGAGGTGGACCCCTATGGCTGGCGGCGTCGATTTTCTGCTTTGATTTCCGGTGGCTCCCAGGTGCCATAAACCTGGTCTTGAAAAGATCATTGTTGGGCGATTGTGCCCCTTTTACCTTCTATTGAACTTTCTCGAGCTGTTTTGCTCATTTTTTTTTGAAACAGTAATGAAATTTCTTTTCTTCTTCTAAGTATGGTGTGCTCTTTCTATTTTTGCTAAAGCGATCTCATCACTTCGAGCTATTAGGGCTACATACCCAAAATAGGACCTTTTGGCAGTTACGTTTAAGGCATCCCTATAGTATCCCGCGGAGTGGTTACCATGTATGCCCGAACTATACATTTGTTGCTTATACCTTAGTTCAACCAATGTGCCGAGACGAGCCATGCTTCATGGGGTTTAAACCTGAGCTGCCTACGCCTCTGATATTTCATACTTTTCCTTCGCCACTGAAGTGGCTAAGTCTTTCCTGATGCCGAGGTCTTTGTTAGCTCGGTGTTTTATCCCTTAGGCTGAGTGGGTGACATAGTCTGCCCTTGAAGTTTGCCCATGCCATGGAGGCGACTGGGTCTTGTTGCGCTGAGGTCGTGTTAGCTCAGCATTTTGGCCCTTAGGATCCGGGAGTGACTCATGGTCTACTCAGTAGTTCGCCCATGCCATAGAGGCGATTGGGTCTTATTGCGCCGAGGTCTTGTTAGCTCGGCATTTTGGCCCTTAGGCTCTGGGAGTGACTCGTGGCCTACTCAGTAGTTATAGGTAATATTGCCTTAAGTTGACAATATTCCATGCCCGAGGTACTTGTTTCCCTTCAAAGGTTTCGAGCTCGTACGTTCCTTCCCCGAGAACTCATTTCACTTGGTAAGGTCCTTCCCAATTCGGTCCGAGCTTACCAACGCCGGGCTCAGGTACCATAGTTTTTCGAAGGACCAGGTCAACAACGCGGAGGTTCCGCTTCTTGACCCTGGCATTATAGTACCGAGCTACTCATTGTTGATAAGCTGCGGTCCTGATATATGCAAGGTCCCTTACTTCATCGAGTAGGTCGAGGTTGGTACGTAGCTCGTCTTCCTTTTCCTTGTCGTCGTATGCTTCCAATCGTAGCAAGGGAACCTCAATCTCAGCCTGGATGACTGCTTCGGTGCCGTAGGTGAGGTTGAAGGGAGTTTCTCCTGTGGCGGTCTTCTCTGTGGTTCGGTAAGCCCATAGAATGCTGGGTAGCTCATCTGCCCATAGTCCTTTAGCTTGGTCTAGGCGTGCTTTGAGTCCGCGGAGAGTAGCTCTGTTCGTGGCCTCTACTTGACCGTTTGCTTGAGGATGTGCGACCGAAGTGAAGTTCTGTCGGATCCCCATGTCTAGGCACCGGTTCTGGAATTTGATGTTCTCGAACTGCTTGCCGTTGTCAGAAATTAACACCCGAGGTAGCCCGAAGCGGCATACGATGTTCTTCCAAAAGAAGTTCTGGACATTTCGGGCTGTGATTGTTACGAGAGGTTCGGCTTCTACCCACTTGGTAAAATAATCCACTACTACCACTAAGAACTTCCTTTGGCCTGTCGCTGGTGGAAATGGTCCAAGTATATCGATGCCCCATTGCTCCAAAATCCACGGGCTAGTGAGAAACTTGAGATCAGCAGCGGGCTGATGGTGGATGTTGGCATGCCTCTGGCACTTGTCACACTTCCTGATGAGCTCAATGGCGTCTGCTTTAATTGTCGGCCAGTAGTATCCCTGTCATAGTGCTTTTTGGGCGAGGGCCCTGCCCCCAAAGTGTCCGCCGCAAAGACCCTCATGAGTGTCACGGGGTACGAGCTCGGCTTCGGTAGGTCGCAAGCAGCGCAGATAGGGGAGCGTATAGGATCTTTGATATAGCCGTTCGTCTATCATGACATATTTGGCCGCCTGACGCTCTACCCTTCTGGCGGCGTTGCGGTCTGCAGGGAGGGTCCCATGTAGCAGGAAGCTCGCGAGCGGGACAATCAAGCTCGGCTCTACTTGGACGACAGGAGCGACCTCCTCTGCCCCCCCGAAAATGCTAGGCCGAGGCAAGTTCTCTATGTTAGATGGTTTTGTATGCCCTTAGCTTCAATCAGAATGATGTACTTTATGAGTTTATTGTAAATGAATAAAAGTGCATATTTGATTCATGTTCCCTTGGTATGTTTCTGTGTAATACCCTTAAACTGGACACTTAATGAGACTCGTGTTAGTTTAGAATGTTCACAGCTAGTGGATCGGTCTGGGGAGACCTATCCTAACAAGGTTGACACTGTGGTGCCACCAAGTCGGTTGGGGTGGCCTGTCTCAGCTGCCAGGGTGAGACCATAGGCACATACAGTATAGGATTAATTGAATCTTTGAACTGGACCAGATTTCCAGTATTGCCCTGGACCTTGGAGATTGATGGGCAAAACTGGAAAGTTACACCCGACCCCTAGACTCGATTATGATACTGCACTAGGAAATTGTTCAGCACACGCTAAAAGAACGAGTGCAGACAAGTTGGAATCCAAGACCAGCCGTTGCCTATTTGTAGGCTACCCAAAAGGCTCTGTAGGTTATCTATTCTATGACTCAAGTGAGCAGAAAGTGTTCTGCAGTCGAAATGCATGATTCTTGGAAACCGATTACATCCTGGACACCCGTCGTTAGGAAATTGTTCTTGATGATGAGAGCTCAGGAGCAGTGGGAGATGTCCCACAAGTTCCAGGTAGTGACCAACCTAGAAGATCCACTCGGGTATCCAGGCCACCAGTCCGTTATGGCTATGACCAGGATAGTTACCTGGTGGAAACCTTGACTAGTGAGGAGGATCCCGTGACTTACGTGGAAGCTATGTTGGGCATAGATTCCCAGAAGTGGGTGGAGGCCATGAGGGCAAAGATGGACTCAATGGAGACCAATGGAGTCTGGACTCTAGTAGATCCGCCCTCCGGGGTAAAAGCAATCGGTTGCAAATGGATTTACAAGAGGAAGAAGGGCCCCGATGGTAGGGTTGAGACCTTCAAAGCTCATCTGGTGGCGAAAGGGTACACTCAGAAAGAGGGCATCGATTATGAGGAAACCTTTTCGCCTGTGGCCATGCTTAAATCCATTAGGATCCTACTGGTTGTAGCAGCATACCATGATTATGAGATTTGGCAGATGGATGTCAAAACTGCAATCCTGAATGGAGATCTTACTGAAGATATCTATATGCAGCAACCACAAGGCTTCATTGCTGCAGGTCAGGAAAACATGGTATGTAAACTTAATAGATCCATTTATGGACTTAAGCAAGCTTCGAGAAGTTGGAACATCCGTTTTGACTTTGCTGTCAAATCGTTTGACTTCGAGCAGAATCCGGATGAACCCTGTGTCTACAGGAAGTACAGTGGAGATAAGGTTACCTTCTTGGTTCTGTATGTAGATGACATTTACTCATTGGGAATGATGTAGGAATGTTAACTACGGTTAAAGTATGGCTTTCACAGCAATTCTCCATGAAAGACCTTGGAGAAGCCTCCTATATACTGGGTCTTCGACTCTATAGAGGTAGATCGAAGCGGATAATAGGATTATCCCAATCTGCTTACATTGACAAAATAGTCAAGAGATACAGCATGGAAAACTCCAAGAAAGGAAATGTTCCTTTTAGGCACGGAGTCACTCTCTCCAAGAAGATGTCTCCCAAGACTTCTGAGGAGATTGATGGCATGAAAGACGTTCCCTATGCCTCTGCCGTAGGGAGCATCATGTATGCCATGCTGTGCACTCGTCCTGACATAGCTCAGGCAGTGAGTGTAGTAAGCAGATTTCAGGCCAACCCAGGGCAGGAGCATTGGACTGCTGTGAAAAACATACTTAAGTTCCTTCGAAGGACAAAAGAGTTTTGCCTAGTATTCGACAGTAGCTCACTACAGATCCAAGGGTATACAGATGTCGACTTTCAGTCGAATACAGATGATAGAAAGCCTACATCTGGATATGTTTTCACAATAGGATCGTGTGCTGTTTGCAGCAAACAGGGGTCCACTACAGACTCCACGACCGAGGCCGAGTACATTGCTGCAAGTGAGCCTGCCAAAGAAGCCGTGTGGATGAAGTTCGTTCACGAGTTGGGAGTAGTTCCGTTCAGCACATCACCCATTCCATTGTTGTGTGACAACAATGGAGCCATTGCTCAGGCTAAGGAGTCACGAGCCCACTCGAAGTCGAAGCACATCGAGGGGAAGTACCACGTACTGCGGGAGATTGTTGGTAGAGGGGACGTCCTGATTCAGAAGGTAGCGTCAGCGGAAAATGTAGCAGACCCATTGACGAAGCCACTATCACAGAAAGTGTTTGAGAAACACGTGGAAAGCATGGGACTCTGGCTAGTACCTGATTGGACCTAAGTGCAAGTGGGAGCTGTTAGACAGTTTTGTATGCTCTTAGCTTCAATCAGAATGATGTACTTTATGAGTTTATTGTAAATGAATAAAAGTGCATATTTGATTCATGTTCCCTTGGTATGTTTCTGTGTAATACCCTTAAACTGGACACTTAATGAGACTCATGTTAGTTTAGAATGTTCACAGCCAGTGGATCGGTCTGGGGAGACCTATCCTGACAAGGTTGACACTGTGGTGCCACCAAGTCGGTTGGGGTGGCCTGTCTCAGCTGCTAGGGTGAGACCCTAGGCGCATACAGTGTAGGATTAAATGAATCATTGAACTGTACCAGATTTCCAGTGTTGCCCTGGACCTTGGAGAATAATGGGCAAAACTAGAAAGTTACACCCGACCCCTAGACTCCATTATGATACTGCACTAGGTGTCGGATTGGGCTATCTTTGATGTACCAGTTAGTGAGATCCTTAGCAGGGGTCAAAACCTGGGTATATTGGGACAGTCTGAGAATTCATCTGAGTGGGTGATCATAGTGACAGGATCAGCCCCTGTCGGACAAAGGTAATGATCGGGGATGCAGTCTCGCTGATGGAAACCAAGACTGCCGGCAGCCGATTTCAATCGTTGAGATTTGTTTTGCAAAGTATATTTTATATGAGATATAAAAGTATATATATTATGGTTTCTAAAATGTTTGCAAGAAGGTTTTAATTCCCGGGATCCATACAAGTAGAGAGTGCAACACTGTTCTTTGCAGCCGTGGGAGAGGTCCTCTCTTGTCGGGCAATGTAATTATGGGCTGAGAGGTTAAGGGTAAAACCATTGAGGATAATACCTGATGGGCTAATCTTGCATCTGTTCACAGTCCCTGGGTGTTACAAGGTGGCTTGGCCCAGGGACCACTTAGGGTAAGTGTTGGGCCCATAGAGCCCATTTGATGGGTTTTAGGGGGTGCACTGTCCATAAAAGTGTGTTCGGCCAGGCCTTGTAACAAAGGCTGGGCCGAACCCATGTGGCTGATGTGTAGATCAATTCTTGGGTCCCATGCCAAGAAGGAAGCCCAACTGGGCAGCAGTTGGGAAGGTTAAGTGAGCACATAAGCTTAATGGGCCTAAAGCCCATTTTGAACTGGGCTATTTTATTAGTTAATAATGGGGCGAATTCTAAGATGGATTAGTAGATAGGATAGGGTCTTGACCCTATCCACTCATAGAGTGCAGATCTAAATGTGATTCCGATCTAAAAACCTCCTAATGAGATTAGGAGAAAGCTAATGTGATTCCCAGTTGAAGGGAGAGAAAACTTTTTGAAATTCGCCCCTTATTCTGCAATCTTTGGGCGTCCATGGGATGGATCTCTCATCCCTTCACTCTATGTACACGGTTCTCATGGTATTATTGCTGATGTTGGGTAACCGGGACAGGGCATCGGCCTCAGCGTTCTCCGACCTTGGGATTTGCCTGATGAAGTATGACTGGAAGTTGAGCAGGGCCTCCTGCACTTTTGCTAAGTAAGCAATCATAGTCGGTTCGCGAGCTTCGTACTCTCCTATGACCTGATTGAACACGAGCCGGCCTGGGAGCTTCGGGCTCGCCCGAACTAGAGGCCTCGTGCTCAACCGGCCTGGGGACTTCGGAGCTGAAAGTGCATTCTACAATGAAATTTGCTAAGGCTTAAGCTTTAATAGCAGTCTGCGGCTTATATTGGAGATCGTACTCGCTGAGCTCAACGGACCACTTCGTTAGTCGACCAGAGACTTCGGGCTTGAGTAAGACTTGCCTCAGAGGTTTGTTGGTGAGAACGATAACAGTGTGAGCTTGGAAGTACGGGTGGAGCTTTCGTGCTACGATAACCAGTGCGTAGGCCGGTTTTTCTATCTCAGGTTATATTGTCTCTGCTCCCTACAGCACTTTACTAACATAGTAGATAGGTCACTGGACCCGATCTACTTCTTTTATTAGTATCGAGCTGACCACTTCGTTGCTGGCGAGAGGTACAGCTCTAAAACATTGCCCTCTTCAAGCCTGGTTAAGACTGGTACAGCTCTCGTCTACATAACATTCCACCTTTTGGCCAATCAATGGCTTAAACAGTTTATTTACAAGTCTTTGGATGGTCGCCCCAACATTTTTTTAATCTGAAGGGCATGACCTTGTAATAGTACAGGCCGAGCTTGGTTATGAAGGCAATTTTCTCTTCATCGGATGGGTCCATCCTGATCTGATTGTAGCCCGAGTAGGCGTCTAGAAAGCTCAGCAACTCATGCCCCAAGGTCGCATCCACTAGGCGGTCAATCCTAGGGAGTGGGAAGCAGTCCTTTGGGCAAGCTCGGTTCAAGTCGGTGTAGTTGATGCACATGCGCCATTTACCGTTAGCCTTTTTCACCAGAATGGGGTTGGCCACCCAACTCGGGTAATGGACTTCCCTGATAAAATTGGCTGCAAGGAGCTTCCCGACCTTCTCGTCGACTGCCCTCCCGCTCTGGGGCTAGGTTGCGTTTCTTCTGTCTAATGGGCCTAACTACAGGATCAATATTAAGCTTATGAGTTATGATGCTGGGGTCTATACCGGGCATTTCCGCCGCGGACCAAGCAGAAACATCTAAATTCTTAAGTAGAAAGCGTACCAGTTTGGATCGCAGGGGCTCCTCGATGGAAGCACCGATCTGAAGTGTTCGGGCAGGGTCCTCTGCCAAGGTTGGGATAGAGACGGTCTCCTCTGTAGGCGCAGCTCACTCCTCACTCTGCTCCATGGGTCGCTCCAGCTCTAGGTTGTCGGCCACATTGTCTTTTCCCTTGAGGGCGGCGACGTAGCATTTGCGAGACTCAAGCTGGTCACCTCGCGCTACCCCGATGCCAAAGTCCATGGGGAACTTCATGGCCAAGTAGTAGGTGGACACCACTGCCCGTAAAGCATGGGTAATCGGCCGACCTACTATGGCGTTGTACGGGGAGGGGGTTGCGACCACCAAGAAGTCGTGGTTGAGCCTCACAATGCTACGCCAGGTGCCGACTTCCACAGGTATCATCACCCTTCCTGGGGGCTGAACTTCCTCTCCGCTGAAGCCCACCAGGGGAGTGTTCGCGGGCTTTAAGTTGCTCTCCTAAAGCTGAAGTTTGTCGAAGGCCGCTTTGAAGAGGATGTCTGCCGAGCTGCCAGAATCGACGAGGAGTCGCTTGACTTCAAAGTCATTGATCTTCACCTTTATGATGAGCACGTCATCATGGGGGTAGTGGAGCCGCGTGCATCATCCTCTGTGAAGAAGAAGGGGTCTTCTGTCCTTGGTCACTTCGGAGGGTTCTGCCCTTCCCTGCCGGTCTTGCGAGCTGACGCGCGAGCTGCTGCTGAGGGGCAGCCCGCCACGATCGAGCCTCCGACTATAACATGGATGATCCCCCGGACTGGTCTCTCCTCCGGGGGCTGCTTCTGCGATTGTTCCGCTTGCCTGCTGGACTCGGGAGCATCTCTACTTTGCTTCCCTTGTCGACCTGCTTTATTATTATTATTACTATTATTTTGTACAAAATTTCGTAAATATCCGCGACGGATGAGCTCTTCTATCTCATCACGGAGGTTTTTACAACTTTCGGTACTATGACCGTGATCTTTATGAAAATTACAATACAAATTTTTATTCCGGGTGCTAGGGTTGGCCTTCAGCTGAGGTGGCCACTTCACATATGAAGCGTCCTTGATCGCCATGAGGATCTCAGCCCATTTTGTGTTGAGGGTCATGTAGTCCCTTTCTGCTGCTGGAGCTCGGGAGGGCTGAACTGGCCTCGTCCCCCGAGCTATGACCTTCTTTTTCCTGCTGTTGCCCTGAGACGGGGGTTCTTGTTCCCTCTTTCTTTTTTCTGGGGCCTGCTCACCCTTCTGGTTGATCTCCTCCTCAGTCTAAATATACCGATCCGCGAGCTTAAGGAACTCGGTTACGGTCTTGGGTTGGTTGACAACTACGTGCCACTTGAACTCCTTATGGGTGATACCTCGCTTGGCTGCTGTGAGGTGAACTGCGGGATCCAGTTGGGTATCTGCAAACAAGCGTCATTGAACTGCTTGATGTAGCTCTGGATGGACTCCCCTTCGTTTTGCACTATGCCAAGGAGGCTCTCTTGAGTTCGCGGGCACCTCTTGCTGGTGACGAAGTGGGAGGTGAAAACTTGCACAAATTGCGCCCAACTTCTTATTGAATCGGGCGCGAGATTTCGGTACCAGGTGCGGGCCACTCCTTTGAAGGTAGTGGAAAAGGCCACACACATGCAGGACTCACTGGCTTGTGCCAGGTGCATCTGGGACTGGAAGGCATCCACATGGTCATTTGGATCGAAAGACCCATCATACTTGTCTAGAGGGGGGGGGGGGGGAGCTTGAAGTCCTTTGGCATGGGGACAACAAGGAGTTCTGGAGCTTGAAATCCTTCAACCTTGGGTAGCACAAGCGCTGAAGGCATAAGGGCAGTGGAGTCAATGCACAACAACTACTCCTAAGTTACATAAAGGCATCAAAACCACTGTCAATTGCTCAAAGAAAGGACTGGAGGCCATTTTTTGTTGATCATTTCCCTCGATCCCTTATCATTCATTTCAGATGATAGTCAGCCCATTTGAGCATTCCATCTAAGCCTTTCTTTGACAAAAACCCAGAACTTTCCAAAGATGGTTGAATCAAAAGAAAAATCAAGGGGCAAAAAAAGAAGCATGAAAAGAGTATGAAGAAAAGGCAAAAAGAACTAGAGGCAATTTCACTAAAGGGCCCCACATTGTCAAAGAGTAATACTTCTCCCTTGAAAGATCAACTAGGGCAAACTTAACATGTATTTCATTTCATAAGTCACATATACAATCAATAGACAAAGGGAGGCCTTCTATTAATCGTTTCACCGTGTCTTTGATCCACTAACCAATCCTCTGAACCTCTTCTTTGACTAAACCCCTACCTTAGGAAATAAATGTCAAATGTTCAAATGCCCTTACAATAAGTAAAAAAAAAGGGAATAAAGTCAAGGAAAAACTAAGTCATCAAAGTGAAAATTTGAAGGAAAAAAAAAGAAAAAAGAGTTGGGGCAACTAAGCTAAACATCTGTTTCTGATTTCATCTTCACCCCACATCATTCTTCACCCCAACAAAAAGTCCTCATAGATCAAGAAAGATGTATGGCTCATGGCATGGAAATACATGAAAACATTTCTCATCTAGAGGGAATAAAAAAAGAAAAAAAAAGAAAAGAAGAAAAAAAAGTGCTAAAGGTCCCATTTGTCAATTCAAGCATCTGAAACCTATGTCAAAAGAATATTTGAGCCTCCTATCTTCCGATTCTAAACCATATCTTAGGTTTCTCATCCAAAGGGAATAAAAAAAAGAAAAAAAAGGAAAAGAATAAAATCTAAAAAAAAAAGTTGTAAAGGTCCCATTTGTCAATTCAAGCATCTAAAACCTATGTCAAAAGAATATTTGAGCCTCCTATCTTTCAATTTTGAACCATGTCCTAGGCCATGTTTTGTCCCATCTAATAAGACCTCTTCGATCTTTGAGAGATTAACAAACTAACCTCAGACACACCTTTTTTCGCTGACAATGACAGAATCAAGTGTCGGCCTCCCAAGTAAAAAAAAAAAGAAGAAGAAGAAGAAGAAAAAAGAAGTTGGACCTAGAAACACTAAACCAGGGGCAAAAAGGGAAAAACAAAAAAAAAAGAAAAAGAAAAAGGGAAAGATACATTCCAAACTTGGGGCAAGCATATCAAAGAACAATAAGTTCGATTCAGCAAAGTTGTGAATATTCAATCTTTGTGTAAAGGGGCAACTTTCTCTTGCTCGAACATTTTCCGGAAGTGAATTTCCAATTGGCATCTAACATTTCTAAGACACATATCTTTAAAAGTAAAGTATTGCTATCATCAAATCTCACACCATATTAACGGTAAGCAAGCTCTTTTGAGTGTAATTGTTTTGTCAGAAGTAAGCTATCACCTTTCACTTAATCCTTGTCAATCTCTTGTCAACATCTTCCTAGTCAGCATCATACGCATTATTCTTTTCTCCATCCAATCATCACAAGAAAAGAAGAAAAGGGTTTTTACCCGTTTACCATGCTTTTTAAAGTCATTCAGTTTCCAAATAATCATGTTATCTCCTACACTATAGCACATAAATCAATTTTTGATCATCAAATATGTTCCAAAGTCCCTCGTGGCATTGAAGTCCCTTGTGGCACCAAAGTCCCTCGGGGCATTAAAGTCTCTTGTGCACCAAAGTCCCTTGTGGCATCAAAGTCCCTTGTGACATCAAAGTCCTCCATGGCATTAAAGTCCCTTTTGGCAAAAAAAAAAAAAAAACAAAAAAAAATTTCTTGCGTTATCGCATAGCGAAAAGCTCAATAGCATTCTTTTTTTCTTGCATCTAAAGCGTCCAAAAATTTATTTTCAAATCATTCAAAAGTTTTCCAGAAAATCCAAAACCTTTCATCCCAACCATCGAAAAATCATTCATCAAATCCAAAATTTTGGCATGCACCTAATTCGAAGCTCTTTGCAAGTTGCTTTTATCTAAATCCAAAAGTCATTAATCATCAAATTTCCTTTCATTTACATCATCCAAATCCATCTGCACTCGGACATAATTGAATACCCATAAAATATCATCAAGATCTCTCATTTTGTGTGATCCACCTTCGGGCATAATCAAATACCCATCAAATATCATCGAAATATCTCACTTTGTGTGATCCACCTTTAGGCATAATCGAACACCCATCAAATATCATCAAAATCTCTTGCTTTGTGCGATCCACCTTCGGGCATAACCGAATACCCATCAAATATCATTGAAATCTCTTGATTTGTGCGATCCACCTTCAGGCATAACAGAATACCCATAAAAAATCACCAAAATCTCTCGCTTTGTGCGATCTGCCTTCAAGCATAATCGAATACCCATCAAATATCATTGACATCTTTCGCTTTATGTGATCCACCTTTGAGCATAATCGAGTACCATCAAATATCATTGAAATGTCTTGCTTTGTGTGATTCGCCTTCGGGTATAATTGAACACCCATCAAATATCATCAAAATCTCTTGCTTTGTGCAATCCACCTTCGGGCATAACCGAATACCCATCAATTATCATTGAAATCTCTTGCTTTGTGTGATCCACCTTCGAGCATAATAGAATACCCATAAAAAATCACCGAAATCTCTCGCTTTGTGCGATCCGCCTTCAAGCATAATCGTATACCCATCAAATGTCATTGAAATCTTTTGCTTTATGCGATCCACCTTCGAGCATAATCGAGTACCATCAAATATCATTGAAATGTCTCGCTTTGTGCGATCCACCTTTGGGAATAATCGAATACCCATCAAATATCATCGAAATCTTTCCCTTTGTGCAATCCACCTTCGGGCATAATCGAATATCCATTGAAAATCATCGAAATCTCTCGCTTTATGCGGTCTGCCTTTGGGCATAATCGAATACCCATCAAATATCATTGAAATCTCTCGCTTTGTGCAATTCGCCTTCGAGCATAATCGAATACCCATCCAAATTCATAAAAAATCCTCCACCTTCAGGCATAAACGAATATCCATCCAAATTCATCAAAATCCTCCGCCTTCGGGCATAATCAAATACCACCCGTCCGAATTCGTCAAAATCTCTCTAGCATAATCTCTTACCCATCAAAAACCATCAAAGTCTATCACCTTTGTTGCTTGCCTTCATGCAAAATCTTGGAGTCAATCAAAAGAATTCACTTGGCATCATAAAAATAAAAAACACGTGTAAGCTACCCTCAAGCAAACTACTTGTAAAATAAAGAGAAAAAAAACTTTCAGAACATTCCTAAAATCAATTGTGGAGTTCAAAAATCTTTTTCCCCCGATGCATGGCAGTATGTCTAGAAGCACAGAAAGCTTGATGAGTTGTGACCAGACCACCTTGTAAAATCTAAGCCATTACTGGGGGCACTAAACTTACTTTAACATCATACACATTGCACCACACAGTTTTTGTCGCTTGAATTATCAAAGTCTTAATGCGCAAGTGACTCCTATCTGAAGGGATCTTATTACCTATTAAAATGACAACATGCGCTATAGCAATCACAAGACCTTTGTCAAGCTTTCAAAATGGTTTCCTAAAATGATTTCAACATCAAACATAAAAAATCATAACCCATAATAAGTCCAATAAAGAAATCAAAATCCATAAACTGCCATCAAGGATTTTAGTTAAATATCTGATTTCAAAAATTAAAACCCATAAAAACCAAAACAAACATAAAAATCCATCAAATATTTATATTAAATAACTGATTTCAAAAATTAAAACCCGCAAAAATTAAAATCCATCAAATACTTTCAAAAATTAAAACCCATAAAAATTGAAACAAAATAAAAATCCATCAAATATTTTAAAAAATTCCCATAAAAACCGAAATATAAATCAAAATTCATCAAATATTTTCAAAAACCAAAACCCAAAAAAACCAAAACAAAAATCAAAATCCATCAATTATTTTCAAAAATCAAAACCCATAAAAACACAAAACAAAAATCAAAATCCATCAATTATTTTAAAAAATCAAAACCCATAGAAACTGACAACAAATGTCAAAATCCATATTAAACTTCCATGAAATATTTTCAAAAATAGAAAACTCAAATAAAAAATCAAAATCCATATTAAATTAGTAAACTTCCATCAAATATTTTAAATCTATAAATCAAATAAATAATTCAAATCGAGAGTCTAAATCCATCGAATATTCAAATCAAATAAATTTCAAAAATCAAAACCCATAAAAATCCAAATCAAGGGTAAAAAACCATTCAATATTCAAATCAAATTGCCAATCAAAATCCAAAATCCATCAAATACTCAAATCTAATTCAAAAATGAAAACCCATAAAAATCCAAGTCAATGGTCAAAACCTTCAAATATTCAAATCATGTAGCCAAAATCTATCATATATTAAAATCCAAGTCAAAAGTAAAAAACCATCAAATATTCAAATCAAATAGCTAATCAAAAGCCAAAGCCCATCAAACATTTATATCAAATAAGACCCGCAAAAAAATCAAATATTTCAAAAACCATCAAATATTCAAATCAAATAGCCCATAAAAATTTAAATCAAAAGCCAAAGTCCATCAAATATTTAATCAAATAAAACCTGCAAAAAATCAAATATTTTCAAAAATCAAAACCTGTGAAAATTTCAATTAAAATTCAAAATCCATCAAATATTTAAATCAAAATCAAGACTTGTATAAAACTCAAATAAAAAACCAAAATCCATATCAACTTAGTAAAAATTCATAAAAAAATTGAATCAAATAAAAAATTTGATCTTCAACATCAATTATCAAAAACCTAAACTAGTAAAAAAAATTAAATTATCAATTCAAATGCCACAACAGAAAAAGGTCAAACCCACACAAACTCAACTTATTGGCATCTAATAAATAACAAATTTGAAATCCCTAAAAATAATAATAATAAAAAAAACTTTACAAGCTTCATCACGTACTAAAAAAATATCGAAAAACAGATGCATGCATTAATAAAAAATCAAAGATCAACCAAATTATTTTTGGGATGGCACCACTATGTTTTTCTCATGTTTGTTTGACAGTTGCGATTTCCTTCCAAGGCTTGGGATGGTACAACACCTTCCAAGCAAAGGTTTTGCACTACTTCAACTTGAACCCTGACTGAAGTTCGAGTAGCGAAATCCCCTCCTTTAAACTCTTGGCCCTTACAAAAATGTTCGTGTGCTTCTTTTTCTTTGTTGTTCGGTAGCCTACTACCTCCAACAAAGAGGGGCAGCTGTTAGCACCCAATTTTTGCTCGGTCCCTTCACCCTACCGTTTTGTACCCCCCTCTTAGACCCAAAAAACTTAAAAACACAACTAGGTTGACTTGATACTCTCTAAAACCCGGAATACCTCCCTTTTGATGCAATTCACAAGACAAATAACAACCTTGAGGTCAACATTAACATCTGATCAAACACCATGCCCAAACTTGGAAAACTATAACTTAGTTGCACATCAGTTTTCATGACTAAACTATAAAGATCCATCGTTCGTTACACCAACTTCCTTTCTGATGGCCTGGAATGACTACCAAGTTCGTTACACGAACTTCCCCCGTTTGATCCATCATCAAGCCAATATCGTATTTCAGCAAATCTTATTAATTAAACCTTACCATCCATTATCCCAACTTTACATGACAAATCAGACCTTACCACTGTGTTCGGAGACCCAGAAAACCCTAGCACAATAAATTTCCTGACCAAACACCTCTATTTAACCGTAAAGATATAAGATTCCATTTCAGGCCCTTTCATTGGTTGAAAAACCATAAGCTAAGACCATGATCTGTACTAGAATAGACAATCTATACCTCTGATCAAAGATCCATCACTTCCATTAGATTTGGGATACTCAAAAATGCCAACCCACCAAATTTCGTCCCAAAATTCCCTCATTTGACCCTCCATCAAACAAAGATTCTATTTCAATAAATCTTATTGACCCAAACTTGTTAATCATCCCGACCCCATTTGTCTGATCATACCTCACCACTATGTTCAGGGACCCAAAAAACCTCAGCACGCCAAATTTCACAGCCTAATTCATCCGTTTGACTATTAAACTAGAACGATACTATTTCAATGCAACAGATTAAATTACCACGTCATCTGTCCCAACCTGAAGCCTCAAAAGGGTGATGGATGATTTCAAACCCATTCTTGACTCATTAAAACACTTGGACCAGTGAAACAATGCCTAATAAGCTTAAAAAGCTCAAAATTCCAAATAGACCCCCACTTAAAGGTAAGAAAAGACAAAATCACATTTAAAGGTTCATCAAATTTACATTTTTGCCACTATTAGCCCTGAACATGGGGCTGCAACGTCTGGCACGCCCCAAGATCCCATTGGATGCACAAAACCCATGAAAACCACCCCAAAATCGAAGAGAGTATTTCACCAAACAAGAAAGCTTGATTGTGCACCTATTTCTTTGAAGAATCTTTGCCTATTTTTGAGAAAACCTCTGTTGAATCCCATGCACTATACCTGGGTGAATTTCAGACCTGGCCCCCTCCCTTGAGGCCCCAACTTTTGTAGAATTCCAAAAATACCCCCAGGTCGACCGCAAGGTTAGTTGAAGCATGTTTGAAGCTCAAAATGCTGCGGAAAGACTAAGGGGCGCAAAAATGGGGTGTCTACAACTCTCCTTTGGTTTAATATAAGTGCAAAGAGATAGGGAATATTATATGATGAATTCTCTAAAGGCCTTCTGTCATTTGAATGAAAATAGCTTGTATCGGTGAGTGGAGATGCACCATAAAATTGGGCTATCCATTTTGCTAATGCAGCCAATGGGATTGCTTCATGAGATGATAGGGATGTCATAGACCGAGGTGGGAAAGGCCTATCCTAAAATGGAAGACTCTTTCATGGTACCTTGGGGTCCACAATATGATGGGTCAGCACTTACCAAACATAAAGGTTTACCTAAAATGGCAATGAACCTTGTCTGATGGAGGCCAAATTGAAAGCTCATTAGATGGGTGGGTACTTGATCCTTCACAAAAAGTGGTAGTGTTATGCAGCTGAAACAGTTGGCCCCATGAACCTATGTGATTTCTAAAGGGAAGGAAGATTCATCATATAGTTGGCTGAACCATGCAGGGTGGTTGTGTGAAATTTCAAAAAATTCTTTCTTCGTTCTGGGAATTATATTCCCAATTTTAGAAAAACTGCATTTTAAGGGTCGTTCATGAAACAACCCAGATAAGATCTATAATCGAAAAAAGGGAGGGATATACTTGATACGAAATCCACAAACGTAGCTTTCAAAGTAGGTGTTCACGCCCAAAGAGTGTACCAAATCCTGCCTCCACTAAAGATGGCACAACTTGAGATGAAGTAGGATCAATAATGTAGTCCTGTATAGCAAGAACTGCAATCCTTCAGCAAGGGTCAATCAAGGGAGTGTGAGCATGATTCAGATATGATTTTTCTAGCAAAAATCAGAATCAAGATCTAATCTTGATCAGTCCAAGAATTGGAGACCGAATAGGGTAGGGCGGCAAGAACAAAGGGAGAGAACTAAGAGCAGTAAAAGTGTAAAGCTAAAGCAGTTCACCCTCTATTTATAAGCCTTAAGGATCAACTTTCCTAATCCTATTAGGAGCAGTTCTTTTGATCCAAATATTTATTTGGATCTAAACTCTTAAATGGATAAAACCTATCTTATACTGTTGCTGATCCAAACCCATATCTAAACCCTAATTTGCCCAAATAATTAATCTAGTTCGATATGGGCTTTAGGCCCATTATGACATCAGGCTCACTTCCCTCATAATTCCTGGCTAACTTGGCTCTCTTTGTATGGTGTGGGACCTTAACATTGATCTTCACATAAGCCATATGGGTTCATCCTAGCCTCTATTACAAGGCCTGGCCGAATTCACTACTGAACACAGTGAACCCCTGAGCCCATCAGTATGGGGTCTTAGCAGGCAGAACATTTACACTGAATTGTCTTGGGTCCAACCACCTTATGAAGGCATAAAGACTATGATCTTAAGTGAGATTATCCTATCAAGTATAAAAGCCCTAAATGGTCTTACACTTAACCTCTCAGCCCATAATGATGAAATACCGCCTGACAAGAGAGGACCTCTCCTTCGGCTGCAAGGTATAGTATTACACTCTCTACTCAGGATGGATCCCGGGAATTAAAAAATTTGCAAATATTTTTTTCATTAAACATAATGTATATATCTCTATATAAATATATTTTGCAAAACAAAGCTCAAACAAGTTTGAAATCAACCGTCGATAGTTTAGGTTTCCATCAAAGAGAGTGCTGCCCCCGATCATTCACTTTGTCCGACAAAGGGGCTATTTCTGTCACTATGATCACCCACTCAGGTAAATTCTCAAACTGCCCCAACATACCCAGGTTTTGACCCCCGCTAAGGATCTCACCGATTGGCATATCAAAGATAGCCCAATCCAAACCTAGTGCAGTACCATAATCAGGTCTAGGGGTTAGGTGTAAATTTCCAGTTTTTCCCATTTGTCTCCAAGGTCCAAGGCTTAACTAGAAAATGGTCTGGTTCAAAGTTTCAAGCAAACCCACACTGCATGTGCTTTGGGTCTGACCTTGGTAGTTGAGACAAGCCACATCAACCGACTTGGCAGTATATTTGTGTCAGCCCTGGCAGGATAAACCTCCCCAGGTCTATCTAATGGTTGTGAACATTCTAAACTAACACGAGTCTCATAAGTGTCCAGTTTAAGTGTAATTACATAGAAACATTCCAGATATAACATGAATCAATTATGTACTTTTATTCATTTACAATAAATGTCAAATGTACATCAATATGATTGGAGCTAAGGGCAGATATTGTCTAACAATTTCCCACATTTCTAGGGACTTGCACCGTGTTCACGTCACTGAGATAGGAGGGAAATCTCAGAGATGAATAAATGGAGATGAAACATAGATAAAATACCATTCTATGTAATATAACATGAAACAATATTCGGTCGTGGACTAATAACTATTGCCTTTTATCAGAAATGGCACACAGACAATTTGCCAAACTGTTGAGCGACAACAAATTAAAGGGACCTAACTATGCTGACTAGTACTATAACCTTAATCTAGTGCTCATGTCTTGAAATTGGACAAGGTTACCAAGAAACCTGCACTGGAACGTTTGGGAGACAGTGATTCTGAAGCATGATGGAGAAAGTATTAGGAATGGGAGGAGAAGAACTCTCTTACCCAATGTTATGTCATGGCATCTTTAGACAATAACATCCAAAGACAATTCAATAAGATCGAAATCTGCAAAGATATTCTGGATAGTTTAAAGACTATATGAAGAGTAAAATTGTTCTGCCAGACTGATGGTCCTCATGCTGTTGATGACCACGAGAATGACCGATAGCGTGCTGGTTCATGACCATGTCATGAAAATGATATGGTACATAAATGAAATAGAGGCTCCCGAATCCTAGCTTGACGGTGACACAAAAACTGATGCTGTCCAAAACTCTTAGCCCTCATCCTTTAATTAGTTTGTCATGAACTATAACATAAACAAGCTAAAGGTTAGCCTTCAGGAACTTAGCAATATGTTGTAGAGGACTGAAGAACTGATAAAGAAGGACAAGTCGATGGCCATGCTTGTTAAAGTTAGAAATCTAGCAAGAGAAAGAGGAGGGAAAAGAAGAAGCCTCAGAAGAAAGCATGCAAGCTGAAAAACCAGAAGAAAGACAAGTCATCAGATGAATGTCACTTCTGCAAGCAGATAGAACATTGGAAAAGGAACTGATGCGGCACGATCCAGGCACTCCTAGCTGGCTGCTGAGTAGCTCCTATCTGGCAACGGACGACACCTGAGAGGAAGAAGATGAAGGATTCCCGGGGGATTTGCCTGGCGGGAATACTCTGAAGCTTAAGTTAGAATGCTGGGGGAGAAAGCAAAGAGTGTAAAGAGGCTAAGAGTGTAAGTCACACTGGATCACTAAGTTCTCAAGATTAGTTCGAGAGCAAGTAAATTTCAGATAGGATCTCAGATGTTCTTGTCAAATCGGGCATAAGCGCCACTGGGCTTCTGTCGCAGCCGTTACCTGCCAAGGCTGCACAGGTGACCATTACAGGGTACTACCCAATTGGATGGGTGACACGTCCCGGGAGGATAGGCACGCTACCATCTGTCGAGAGATGTGGGTACAGTCTGCCGAATGGACAGGGACTGCGCCGTTAGTCAAGAGACGTGGCGCAGTCTGACGGGTACGGTCTTGTCAGATAGAAGCTTCCTTGAGAGCGTCACGTTGCTTAGTCGCGATCTACCTTGTAGCGAACTACCTTGTCACGCAGCGAGCTATCTTATCGCGAGCTACTTTGTAGCGAGCTCCCAGGGGTACTTCGAGGTGACCCCCATCGGGATTGCCTTTGGGGCAGTCTTTCTACCTAAGAGTTGGAGCGAGCTGGTTACTCTAGCTCACGAGTTGGAATAGTCTTGGAGTATTCCCTTTCGGTCGCTCGGGGGAGCTCGAACTTGCGCTGTAGCGAGCTCCCCCTACAGCGAGCTATGACGTAGCGAGCTGTCCTACAGGCTCGTTACTTAGTCGCAGTCAGACTGCGGTGCTGAGCTGTTGCTCGTGCTGAGTCAGATCCACGTGTCATTGTCTCAAGGGGTCGGGTCAAATCATCCTCCATCAATTTTCCCCCACTCCTCGGGCTAAGAGTGCTACCTTAGCGTGAGGAGTTCATGAAGTGGGACAGGTGGATTTTATCGAAGTTACAACTTGATTGACTGCTCGCATTAAATGCGTGCACAGAAGTCAAGAGATTTCTAACATTTTGAATGCCAAGAAACGCGCCGAAGCGGCTCTTAACTCTGGATGTCATGTTGCCGTCATTACCTCAATCATGGGAGATGTGCATCCAGTCACATTTCGGTTTCAGAAGGCGTGCAGTCTACTTGACTGCGAACTGTTAGATCTGCTTCAATCTGGGCCGTTGGTCTAGGGGCACAATGGCTAATTTTTAAATCCCTTACTAGAAAATTATTTATTAATTCTTTTTAAAATTAGAAATTGAGTCTTTTTTCCCATCATATATAGATTGAAGAGTCGTTGTATGTGGATTTGTTTTTCTTTTTTTATTTACATATTGTACATATAGAGTAAAAATACGATAAAGTCACTTTCCTATATATATTCAACCTTTTAATATATTCATGTATTATTTGTTTGACAAGTTTGTGAAAAATAGAAATAATCTTATGACTAGGGTGATCAATCAATTATTGAAACCTTTTTGAAGCAAATTTGTTATTGTATATTTTGATAATATTCTTATTTATAGCTGGAATATTAATAAATGCAAACAATATTTACTCAAAGTGTTTGATCTTTTGAACATTAAGAAGTTCAACAATCTGAAGAAATGCTCATTCATGTAATTGAAGCACATTTTCCTTGGCTTTGAGCTACAAGTCTAGGGAATCATGGTGCATAAGTCCAAGGGTGATGCAATTAATGACTAGTCAACTCCAAAGAATATACACAAGGTCAAGGGTTTCCACGGACTTGCCTCATTCTATACATGGTTCATTAGGGATTTCAACCATCAACATGACCCCCTATAATAGATTGTATGTAGGGCTGTTCACGAGTCGGGTTGGGTCAGTTTACTGCGGTTTTTCCAACTGACCCAACCTGGTCGGGTTATCTGACATAGAAACCAAAACCGACCCAGTGTTAAGTAAAACCGACCTGGTCGGTTTGAGTCGGGTTGGGTCAGTTTGGGTTAGTTTCGGTTCTAAGTTCATCCCTGTGATAAAATCTTGCTAATTTTAAAAAGTCATAAATTGAACATCATTTCAACCATCTCCTATGATAAAATTTAAATGAAAAGTTAATCACAAAAGTTGTTCATTAATCACTATTCACTAATGCAAAGTTTCTTGCAACCATTCAAAAACTAAGTGGCCTAATGGGCTTTGGAACTTCATGTTTGAACTAGGAAGTAAGTCGGTTCAGTTCGAGTTGGTTTCGGTTTTCTTATGTGAAAACCAAAACCGACCCGAATCATTGATTTGGGAATTTGCACAACCCGAAACCGACCCGTGCTGAAGAAAACCCGACCGACTCGGGTTGGATCGGTCTGGGTTGGTCGGTTTGGTCGGGTTGGGCCTTCTTATCAACAGCCCGAATTGTATGAAAGGCAAGGTGAAACTTCAATGGATTGAGGCAGCTTTCTACGTGATCGAACACAAAATTATTAATACTTAGCACTCCCTAATACCAGCATCTTGTTCAAGCTCAAACGTGATGCTTCCACGGTCAAGATTGGAGCTGTCCTAGTGCAACTAAAGCAACATGCTGCCTTTGTCAACGGGAAGTTAATAGGATCCCAACTCAACTATAACACCTATTTTGACGAGTTCTTTGCCATCAGCAAAGCTCTTAAACATTGACGATACTACCTTATTTTACTCAGTTTGCCATATATTTAAATCACAAGGCCCACAAACACCTTCACTCTCGAACCCAATTGTCAAAATCTTATGGTTTACGATACGATCCACGATTTGAATCATGAATCCCAAGGGGTTTTGATCAAATCTTATGTCAAATCCTTTTTCTACAAAAATCTTGCATTTTTTTTTGTTATTTTTAACCCCATACTTCACTCCGGGTGGAGGGGGGTCACCTTAAGATTTTATTAGAAAAATCAATAAGCTCAACGAATACAGGGGAGGAAAACCCACCTTCTCCCAAGCCCAAGTACAATGCATGAAGCTATCAAAAAAGAAACAAAAAGCCCAAACCAAGAGCTATTTACAACGTAGTCTAGGAAGAAGCAAAGCATCATCGAAAAATAAAAACTGAATGTGTCATGGAAGCGAATTCTGAGAGGAAAGTGTAGATTATCTGATTTGTCACAAGCCAAATTAGGTAAACCATCTGTCACCACATTCTCGTATCGGAGAATACGAGTGTAGTGAATCTGAACACCCTCGGATATTTCTGTTATGTCGTCTATCCAAGGAAGCGTGGTCCACGGGGGTGAAGATAAACCAGAAAGGACCTGAATCATAATCAAGGAATCACACTCCACTACAAGCCTCTTGGCATGATATATAGCATCCCAGATTGCTCTGCATTCTGCTACTATATTCGTTGCGCAGTCATAAAATGAAGTAAAAGCAAAGATAAACTGCCCATGGTCAGAGCGGAAGACCCCACCTGAAATACCTGGATTACCTCTGGAGGCTCCATCCACGTTCACCTTACACCAACCTGGACTTGGGAATTTCCAAATCACTAGTCTCTATGGACGACGAGTCTACAAATGCCTAACCCTCAAGGCTGCCAGGGTTAAGCTGTCCACAAAACTTGGATCCTGAGTAGGCATTACCAATAAGTTTCGTGGATCCATTTCATTACTTTAGCAATTATCAAACCTGCTGCTTTGGTTCGCCCTTCATATTTACACTTGCATCTTTCTTTCCATACTCCCAAATAATAAAGAGAAGGATCGATGCAATTATTTCTTTCATTTGAGATTGACCACTGCTGCCCATATCTAACCAATAAAGCACTTTGTCTTTAGCCGACTGAGTATGAAGAAGAACACTATACAAGCAAGTGATTTGTAGTTTCAATCTTCTAGTTAGCACAGCAAACAAGCTGAAACTAACGGGGTGCCAAGTCTCCTTATACTCTCATCTGTAGGTGAAGGGGAGGAGAGATCCATCCTATGGACGCCCAAAGATTGCGGAATAAGGGGCGAATTTCAAAAATTTTTCTCTCCCTTCAACTGGGGATCGTATTCCCTATTTAGAAAATCGTATTTTCAAGGATCAATCTTGAACCATAAACTGAACCAGATCTAAACCAAAAATAATGGGAGAGGATTATACCTGATACAGAGAAGTAATATCTCCCAATGGAGGTGTTCACGCCCAAGGAAGGATCCAAAGACTGCTTCCACTGAAGATGGCGCAATGCAGGGTGGAGCAGAATCAGCAACGTTCTTCAAAAGAACTTGACCCTTCGTAAGGATCAACTGGACGACTTGAGTACAACTCCAACCAATCTTTTCACAAAAGATTGAAATCAAGATCCAATCTTGATTGCTCCCTAGAACTGGAGATCGAACTGAAGGAATGACAATAGCAGGAAGGTGGTGGCAGGAGAGAATTCGCAGTATATAGAAATCTCTCAATCTCTCTTTCTTCAAGCTACTCGGGCATCCCACAAGTTCCAGGTAGTGACCAACTTAGAAGATCCACTCGGGCATCCAGGCCACCAGTCCGTTATGGTTATGACCAGGATAGTTACCTGGTGGAAACCTTGACTAGTGAGGAGGATCCCGTGACTTACGCGGAAGCTATGTTGGACATAGATTCCCAGAAGTGGGTGGAGGCCATGAGGGCAGAGATGGACTCAATGGAGACCAATGGAGTTTGGACTCTAGTAGATCCGCCCTCTGGGGTAAAGGCAATCGGTTGCAAATGGATTTACAAGAGGAAGAAGGGCCCCGATGGTAAAGTTGAGACCTTCAAGGCTCGTCTGGTGACGAAAGGGTACACTCAGAAAGAGGGCATCGATCATGAGGAAACCTTTTCGCCTGTGGCCATGCTTGAATCCATTAGGATCCTGCTAGCTGTAGCAGCATACCATGATTATGAGATTTGGCAGATGGATGTCAAAACTGCATTCCTGAATGGAGATCTTGCTGAAGATATCTATATGCAGCAACTGCAAGGCTTCGTTGCTGCAGATCAGGAAACCATGATATGTAAACTTAACAGATCCATATATGGACTTAAGCAAGCTTCTAGTTGGAACATCCGTTTTAACTCTGCTGTCAAAATGTTTGACTTCGAGCAGAATCCGGATGAACCCTGTGTCTACAGGAAGTACAGTGAGGATAAGGTTACCTTCTTGGTTCTGTATGTAGATGACATTCTACTCATTGGGAATGATGTAGGAATGTTAACTACGGTGAAAGTATGGCTTTCACAGCAATTCTCCATGAAAGATCTTGGAGAAGCCTCCTATATACTGGGTCTTCGACTCTATAGAGATAGATCGAAGCGGATAATAGGATTATCCCAATCTGCTTACATTGACAAAATAGTCAAAAGATACAGCATGGAAAACTCCAAGACTGACACTTACACTATGGGCTCTATGGGCTCTATGGGCCCAACACTTACACTAAGTGGTCCCTAGGCCAAGCCACCTTGTAACACCCAAGGACTGTGGGCAGATGCAAGATTAGCCCATCAGGTATTATCCTCAATGGTCTTACACTTAACCTCTCAGCCCATAATGATCATACACTGCCCGACAAGAGAGGACCTCTCCCTCGGCTGCAAGGAACAGTGTTGCACTCTCCACTTATATGGATCCCGGGAATTAAAACCTTCTTGCAAACAATTTAGAAACCATACATATATACTTTTATATCTTATATAAAATATATTTTGCAAAACAAATATCAACGGTTGAAATCGGCTGCCGGCAGTCTTGGTTTCCATCAGTGAGAGTGCATCCCCGATCATTACCTTTGTCCGACAAAGGGGCTGATCCTGTCACTATGATCACCCACTCAGATGAATTCTCGGACTGTCCCAACATACCTAGGTTTTGACCCACTCTAAGGATCTCACTGATTGGTACATCAAAGACAGCCCAATCTGACACCTAGTGTTGTATCATAATCGAGTCTAGGGGTCGGGTGTAACTTTCCAGTTTTGCCCATCAATCTCCAAGGTCCAGGGCAATACTGGAAATCTGGTCCAGTTCAAAGATTCAATTAATCCTACACTGTATGTGCCTAGGGTCTCACCCTGGCAGCTGAGACAAGCCACCCCAACCGACTTGGTGGCACTACAGTGTCAGTCTTGTCAGGATAGGTCTCCCCAGACCGACCCACTGGCTGTGAACATTCTAAACTAACACGAGTCTCATTAAGTGTCCAGTTTAAGGGCATTACACAAACATACCAAGGGAACATGAATCAAATATGTATCTTTATTCATTTACAATAAACTCATAAAGTACATCATTCTGATTGAAGCTAAGGGCATACAAAACTGTCTAACAGTAGGAATATCACTTTTCAAAAGTTTCCAAGCAAAGAAAGATATTTTTGGTGTTCTTTTATTCCAAACTAGAGAATGCCATAATATAGGTACCCATCGTGGAGAAATAGCACTCCAGGATGAACAACAAGAGAATGTGCCATTTGGGGTGAGCTTCCAAATTCTAACATCCTTACCATCCTTAAGAGAAATTGGGAGAGAAGCTAAATGAGACATTATGTGTGAAGGGTGATTATGATCAATTCCATCCCAATGTCAAGTTCTACTTCTGTCCAAGATATCATTGAGCTATAATCCCAAGTCTATCGAGTTGGGATTGAGAGCAAAGTGAAAAAGAGGTTACGACCCCACCAATTTCCCTGCCCAAAAAAGAATATCACCGGAGCATACATGCCAAGATGTAAAGTGAAAGAAATGCTCCAATAATTCCGTCGTAACTTTCCAGGTGGAAGAACCCTTGTACTCCCCCTGGATATGCCATTTGGAAAAAAGTTTCCTTCTGAAATAGAACGACCAGCAACTCTCTTGTGTGAGCATCAGCCAAAGAGATTTCAGTCTAAACACTGTACAAAGATCATCAAAACTCCTTATACCAAGGCCCCCTGCCTCTACTGAATTGCAGGCAGTGGACTACGAGACCCAATTGTGCTTCAACTACTCAGTCCTAGCCTATAGAAAGTGTTTAAACTTGCACTCCAAGTCCCTAGTGATAGACTTAGAAATATTAAACGCCATAAGGAGGTGAATCGGCATTAAACAGAGAACATGCTTTAAAAGAGTAATTCGATTACATTCTGAGAGTAACTTCCCCTTCCAAGAATCAAGTTTAGCATTAATTTTCCTCATCAAATCATCAAAATATGTCTTCCGGCTTTCCCTTTATGTAAGGGAACACCCAAATAGGTGCAGGGGAGATGCTGATTGCCAAAGACGAGAACCAATTTAATCATATTGCATATGGTTTCAGAGACTTTAGCAAATAAATAGAAGTAGCTTTTCCTTTTGTTGATCCGTTGGCCAAAGCCCATCTCAGAATTATTCAGAAAACCCATCAACTTATTTAAGGCAGAAATAAAGCCATAATAGAATATGATTGTATCATCAGCATAAAGGCAATGAGAGACAGAGCAACAACCTCTGGACACGTGATAAAACATATCCAGATTGTTAGAGAATAAATTAGATTAACCTCTACTTAGAACCTCTTTAACAATTATAAAAAGATAGGGGGATAGGGGATCTCCCTGACGAAGAACTCTGGAAGACTTAAAAAAACTATACAATGTACATCCAATCTTAAGTGAGAACCAGCAGTTGCAGACCACTTTACGAATCAAGGCAATCCGCTCATAAAAAAAAACCAAACTTCGATAAGACTAGAAAGAGGAAGTTCTAATCCAACCTATCATATGCTTTCAACATGTCCAGTTTGATGATAACATTGTTTCCTCTAACATTATAGTCAATCTCCTGGGTTAACTCCTGAACCAGATCAATATTATCAAGGATATTACGGCCCTTGATAAATCCAACTTGTTGAGGAGAAATCAATTTCTCCAGATGACTACCAAGCTGATCCACCAAAATTTTTGAGATAACCTTGTAGGAAAAATTGCATACACTAATTGGTCTATAATCAACAAAACTTTGAGGGCTCTGGCACTTGGGAATTAAAGAAATGTAAGCAGAGGAATTACTTAACGGAAGATCCATACCATTAAAAAAATCCTGGACAACAGTTGTAACACCCCTACAGATAATATCCCAGCAAGAAGTGTAGAAATAACCAATGAAACCATTACGGCTAGGTGAAGCGTCCTTACAAAGGGAAAAAAAACTGCTAATTGAATTTCTTCTACAGTTGGAGGGAGGAGTTGGAAGTTCTCTAAGTCTGTAATAACGTGAGGAGTAACATCCAGAAGACCTTCAGGAATGTGACAAAGTTCTGCTGAAAGGAGATTTTCAAAATATCGAGTGCCCTCCAAAATTATCTAGTCTGGCTCTATTGCCCGAGACCTGTCCTCAAGAGTGACTTCACTCATCATGGTGTGTCGCTGATTTGCCTTGATTGTCACATGGAAGAATTTCGTATTACGATCTCCTTCCTGTAACCATTTAGCCCCTGATTTTTTATTCCAGTAAATTTCTTCCTGTAAGAACCAATGATGTAATTTTTTTTTGCCTCTCAGGTTATTCAAACTTTCCGAAGAATTACTTTTAGCATGGCCGATTTCTTTTCTAACACCTTATCTTCAGCTAATTTAATGTTTTGAAAAAGGTCCACAAAGACTTTTGTTCTAGGTTCGCAAACCTCTACAAATCCATTTCAGTTTAAAGACCAAACTTTGGAGGGCAATACCTGGAGCCAAAAGATTTCAATTTCCATTTACCATATACAAGGAGTTATGGCTCAACCACAGCTATTGAAATTTGAACATAGAAGGCTTTCTGATTGTATCTACAGATAACTTGTATAGCAAAGGCCGATGGTCAAAATACAAACTATTCAGATGAATAACTGGAGCCATAGGAAGGCTTGCCAACCAGTCAATGCTCACCAGACAACGATCAAGTTGGGCCCAAACACAGGCTTGGCCTTCTCGGCCATTACACCAAATGAATGCTTTTCCACTGAAGCCAATATCATGCAAACCAACGACAAAAACAAAGTCCTAAAAATCGCTCATGGACTGAAGGTTTGGGCTGAAACCCCCTAGCTTCTCAGACGGGTCAAAGAATAGCATTAAAATCACCCAACATAAGGCAAGGGAGAGACATATTATTAAGGGAAACAGTTAGAGTTGACAAAAGTTGTCTCAGTTCCTGTACAGAGCATCTAGCATGCACAACAAAAAGCACAAACAGGTCTAAACCCAGTACCTCAACTAAACAACAGATAGTAGAGTCTGTGGAAAAAATAGAGGAAACCACCCAGGAAGGGTGCCAAAAAATTACCAGCCAAAAATTAACACCATTATTCACCTAATAACCACCAAAGTTTAACCTCTGCATGAAAGAATGCATGTGGGTGGTAGAGATTTTGGGTATAGCTAAAGCTAACAGTCGCACATCATGTGACTTCTTTAACTTTTTAATCTAACGAAAAGTGGGGTTGTTTCCCAAACCCCTAGTATTCCAGAATAAAATATTCTTCAATTAAGAGAGGAAAAGGGCGTACCTTGACCTGCTTGGGATCTAGTCACTCTTTTTTCAGATGACGGAACAGTGTGATCCTTTTTCTTTTTTCGTATTTTTGTTTGACTTGTTGAAAACCAGAATTAACAACTATCTCATCCTCAATGGCCTGAGTAGGTGGAATATCTAAAGATTGAGCCGTGGGAACCATGTTAATGTTCTTTGTTGTTTTGTCACTCTCAAAGAGAGACAAATCCTCTCCTTCAAAGAGATTTTACAAAGCTGTTACTCTGTCTCCCAACCTCTATTGAAATTTTTTTAAATCATCAATAGAGATACGCACACCATCCTTTTTGTGTTTAGACTGTACTTGTCTTACAGGGAGCTCTCCAACCCTGTCAGTTTTCCTAGGTAGAAGAGCATCATCCTTTGACACTGGGATGTGAGGTTTGCCAGAGAGGTCTGCATGATTTTTGTCTGTAAAATCTCTCTGTTGTTCAATAGCATTCTTTAAGGAATTTACCAACTGTAAATCTGTCTGGCTCGGCTCTGTCCAATGCTCGATGGTGATGGGAGCATCTATTCTGACATCGGCCATGCCTGTCAATTCAGGAGCAGTTTCAATAGGTGTTTCTTTGTTTCTTGTCTAAGGAAGCTCAGGCCCTGATGGTTTGATCACTAGAACATAATTCTGGACTGGCTTTTCACTAGAAACAGTCTATTGAGTGTTCTCGCCCTTGTTTGATCTTTTCCTGAATTTATTATGTTTGCAATAGGAGGGAAGTTTCTCATAAACAATATCCTGCCAGAACCCTTCACAACCAGTACTGATCCAAACTCTGGCTAGATGTTGCTTCAATAGATCCAGCACAACACAAACCCTAGCTGCAGACGTTCCAGAGAGAGTGATGGTAGCTTGGTAAAATTTAATCACAGGGCCAATGGCCATATATATGGACTACAAAAGGTTTTCAACAAAAAAAAATTCACCAGCAAGAAAGGAAATGCGATCCAGACGGGAACAACCAAAGGTTCCCAGCTAGGTCCGAACTTTGGAACACATTTGAACAATCTGAAAGTAAACAATTTTATTCTGAAAAATTCATGCATCCATACCTTTTGGAAGTCAACTTCATCAGCAAACATGATTAAGATATGCTTAGGATCAAGCGTTGTAACCCAGATCTCTCTCTGCAGTCAAAAAGTTCTGCAGATAAACTCCTTTATCTCCGGGAGAGAAGGACGACCATGCATACACTTTCTGATTAGCGCTCACTTCAGAACCTCATAGGATTTTTCAAGAACAACATCAGGGAAGAAGACAGTCGGTTCTCCTTGCTTCAAACACGGCTGGACAACAGGAACATCAACCAATGACTTAGAGAGAGGAGAGAGACGAGAGATAATCGATGTAGAGGGTTTTCGGATCTGTTGCAGTTGGATCACTCGAAGAAGACACCATGAACACCTAGGGTCTGAATCCTACGATTTATACACCCATCTAAGAACCTACCAAATAGTCTATGGGTTCAACCTAGTGGGACCCTTATAGCTGATTTAACTCCCGATCCCAATGAGGCCTAATGTCAAGGTGGACAATATGCTTTCTAAACACAAGGAAATCTGTGCCAGAGTCAAAGCTCAACTAGAGGAGTCCAATACCTACTACAAAACTCAAGCAAATAGACATAGATCTCAAACAAACACAAGGAAATATATGCCAGAGTCAAAGCTCTTTTCCGAAGAAGGTGATATGGGTGGTTCAAACCCCTAAAGGATTTCTAGTTGATGGACCTCGCAAATTACAGCACAAGAAACTTGGACCTTGTCGTATCATTGAGAAAATCAATGACAACACCTATAAAGTTGAGCTTCCCTTTCATTTCAAGACCTTTAATATGTTCAATTTTAAACACGTGTCCTTACCATGGGGAGAGATCTCAAGCTCAAGGTGGAGCTTTCCTTAACCCAAAGAGGATGGTGTAGAGCAACGGAAGTAGAACAAGTGAGGGTTCAACCCACGAAGCCCAAGGGAAAGAGTCTTAGCCCATTCCGGTAGAAAGAAAGAAGAGATAGGCAAAGCCAAAATACTCTCATTTCATGAAGTTGTGAGGTTGTGCGAATCAGCAAACCAAAAACCAGGTGTCGCTCGATACATAACAACCTCGCAAGGTCATAATTCTACGAGGCCATTGCCTCACGAGATCATAAATCGACGAGGCTGCGAAGTTGAGTTTCAAACCTTGAGATCTAAGTTTGAGAGATCAAATTGTGATGCCTACACAAGGGCATGCTACAAGGCTCCTCTGTGTGCCTTTTGAGTTCTTCCCCTATAATGCTTGTTGACCTGACCTGTTACCATCAGCACAAAACTCGCTGACCAAACAGTCGACGTGAAACAGAGTTCACCAATCCTCTACCAATATAGATTACTATTTCCAATTTTTATCTTCTACCTAGGGTTTTCTCCTTTATTATTGAGCCAATCTATACTATATATAAAAGTGTGGATGAAGTGTGAAACTTTTTTTGGACTAAAATTACCCTCTATTTCTTTGTTTCAGAAAGGGTATAAAAGTCATTTGTTATAATTTAAATAATAATTGAAAATGTAACTTCAATTATTACTTTCCACCTCATTTAATCCTCTCATTAAGTCTTATACTTGAGGTATTAAATATCATTTTCTTTTATTAAATCTTATATTTAAGTTATTTTCACTAATAAATGCTACTAATTAGATCTATGTTAATATTTTTAACAATATAAATCCATATATTTTAGAACTAACTCAAAAACAAAACCATTCTTTATCTAAGTGGTGACTAGACAATTCAACATTCGAATCAAATTTGATCAACCTATGAAGTCATAGTTAGGTGATAAAAAATTTTAAAATAGAAATAAATATAGAAAATAACAAAGTATATAAAAAATAGACACATTAATGATATTTTTATTAATCAAATAAAAAAATAAGTGTAATAAACAAGAATTATTTTCATTGATAATGAAAATGAAATGCATAATTTAAAATTGACCAAAATGAAATATAAAAATTAATAATAAATAGTTCAACTTTTGGTTTAAATGTGTTAATCTTTAATGTCATAAACAAATAATAAAATCAATAAAATATAAAAGGACAAAAATGAAAAAATACGTAAATTTTGCAAAAAAAATTGACACATTTTTAATATCATATATGTTTATCATATTAAACAAAAGGTATTTACACACAAAATTACAAAAAAAAAATATAGAAAAAATTGAACACATATATAATTCTATATTTACACTACTATTAAAAATATGAATTAGATTGTGAAACTTTCTTTTGACTAAAATACTCATTTTTGAATTTAGTTCCTATTTAACTATAAGGTTTAAATTGTAAATTTATAGCTACTAATTTTAACCTCATTCAATTCTTTTGGACGAGGTGTTTATGTAATTAGATTTCGATTTTGCAATCTACATCCGATTAATAATAAAAAACAAAAAATCATAAAGTTTATAGAAAATTTTGGATATATTATTACTATCATTATCATCATCTAAAATTGCCATGCGCAAAGCAAATGTATACTTACTAGTCTTGTAAAATGGCCTTTGGAACTAAATTGAACTTTGTGTTAGCTATAGCATCTATATAAGTTGCTCAACACTATAACGAGCAAGTTTTCATTAAATAGAATTCCTTCACTAGAATAGAGGTTCAAGGACATCTCCTTTGCTAGTTGCAAAATTTAAAGCTTGGTGCTTTCTCCGAGTTAGATGCCCACTACCTCAGTGTTTGTTGTCATCAATCGTCTTTAATGAGCTCACTCCATTTAAGGACTATTGACTGCACCACAATGCTTTGACACATGGTAGAATTCATAGTATGAACTAGACTAGGAACAAAGTAAGAAAAATTGGGAACAAAAATTTTAAAGAACTAAAGGGTACATGGCCAAGACAACAATACCATAACATTATTTGACTCAACTGATCACTACATCAAGACTACAAGACTTATAATATGCTAGCACCTACATTGATACTAATCATGAAGATAAATACCATCAACTTCACGCCCACTTCCAATCATCCCCTTTGTGCTTAATGTCAACCCTAGTATGAGAAAGCAAAAAACAATTCTAGGGGTGATGAGTAAAATCAGTTGACCCCACCCCAAAAGGCCTCTTGTATATTAAACATAGCATACTATATAATTACAAAAGTTCCCTTATGGGCTGAAAGGAAAAATAAAACAAAAAAGCTGATATATAGTGTACAATAAGAGCTATGCTAATATGATTATCAAGTCTCTTCACACTCACCCTCAAACTGATGCAGGGGTATAAGCATCAATTTTCCTACAAGAAAGAGATGTTGGGGACGAGACAGCCTTTATGAAGATATGAGCAATCTGCAAGTTGGAGGCTACATGAGGATGAGTAATAGAGCTAACAAGGAACATTTCTCTAATAAAGTTACAATCCACCTCTATATGCTTAGTCCTCTCATGATAAATAGGATTTGATGCAATCTTGATAGCATTAGTATTATCTGCATAAAGAGGAATGGGTGTAGGATTGGGAGCACCAAGAGTCAAAAATAAAGACTATAGCCAAACTAGCTCACTACACAGAGAAGACATCACCCTATACTCTGCTTTGTAGAAAACTTGAAAACAATCTTATTACATATTGCATTTCCAAGAGAGGAGAGAATCACCTAAAACACACACCACCCAGTAGTAGAGTGATAGGTGTCTGGGCAACTACAATCAAGTGAAGCAAACGAGGAGCAAAGACAAACTGACTTACAACTTGAACAGCATGAGAAATATTAGGTCGAATCATACTAAGATAAATTAGAGACTCCACAATCTGTCTATATAGAGTGGCGTCAAGAAGTAATGGGCCTTCTAATTTGGACAACTTAGCATTCAGCTCTAAAGGAGTATTAACATGCTTATTATATGTAATGTTGGCTAGTTTGACAAGATCAATGGAACATTTTTGTCAGCACACAAAATATCCTCAAGCATTATGACGAACTTCCAAACCCAAGAAATAAGAAAACTCAAATCCTTCATGTGAAAGGAGTTATGAAGAAGCGACTTCAACTCACGAATCCCCTCATCATCATTCTCAGTCAATAGCATATCATCAACATATAATAAGAGGATAGTAATACCCTAAGGTCTCTTACAGGCTAAGAGTAAGTAGTTAGAGGAGCTTTAACTGTATCCTGTTGCAATAACAACATCCCATGACCTTTCAAGCCATGCTTGAGGAGCCTACTTCAACCAATATAAGGACTTCTTTAGCCTACAAACTAGAGAAGGATCATTGCAATATCTAGGAGGGGATTCATATAAACATTCTCCTTCAATTGACCATGAAGAAGGCATTCTTCACATCAAACTGATGAATGGACCAAGATTGGACGTTAGACAAAGCTAAAAGGACACAGACTATAGTAATTTTAGCAACTGGAGCAAACATCTCCTCATAAGCAATTCCACACTCTTACTTGTATTCTTAAGCAACTAACCAAGCCATATACCAGACAAAAGAGCCATATGACTTTAGTTTAACAATATATACCAATGACTCCCAACAATAGAGATATCTGGAGGGGTAGGCACAAGGTCCTAGGTGTCATTCTCATGTAAAGCATGAATCTCTGCATCCATGGCCTCTTTCCACTTTGTACTAATGACTTGCTAGCATGAATAAGAAATATCTGTGGAGGATAAGACAGTAGAGAAAGAGCTACGGTTTGAAGGAAAACCATAATGGTCAGATAGTCGAAAAATACAAGTAAAATGATGAATAGAAATGGAAGAACTAGTATTTGAGGAAGGAATATCACTTACTGGAGGAGCAGATGGATGATGTTCAAGATTGGAAGGAAGGGGGTTGTAGGCGTAGGGTCTAGAGCACATATGCACTTGCGAGAGAAGACAAGATAGAAGGTCCTTCACAGTTGGAGGAGAAAGACCCTTGGAATCAAAGTTCTGCAAAATAGAGATAGAGGGTGCAAGCAATCTAGCAACTCTAGCAAAGAAAGAGATATATTGCAGAAACACAACATTCCGAGAAATATGAATACGATGGATAGAAAATCATAACATAGAAAACTCTTGTGATCTAAACTATTCCCTACAAATCTACACATAACAGATTGAGCAAACAATTTGAAATGTTCACAAGAAGGAAGATGTACAAAACATAAGCAACCAAAAACATGAAGATTAGATAGGTCGGGAGGATGACCAAAAAGCTTCTAAAAGGGATAAGTATTCACAAGAACAGAGGAAGGAAAACAGTTGATCAAATACACATTTGTGCTGGCTGCTTCTACCCAAAATGAGGGTGGAGCATGAGATTCAATTAACAAAGTTCTCACAACATTAAGAACATGCCCATTCTTATGCTCAGCTACACCATTCTGTTGAGGAGTGTCTAAGCAACTTTGTTGTGACTGGATCCAACTTCTAATTCTGTTCATTTTGTGCTTGTGGGATAGTTAAGACAGTTTACCTCCCTCTGTTTGTTTGTAATCCTTTCTTGTATAAATTCAATGAATTTCCGTTATTAATCGAAAAAAAAAAAACAAGTATAGGACTTTATTTTAAAAGACAATAGGAGCACTAGTGTCTACAAATGTAGGCACTCCACTAATCTCAAGATAAGCAAAAAGGCTTTTAAACTTGTCCATCACATCAAAAATAGATGGTTGATTATCACCATCACATCAAGATAAGCCAAAAAAGGCTTAAACCTCTCAAGCTTCAAGTGAGGATTTAACTTCTGACCATTGTGATCTTACCCCTTATTTTTTATTTGATAGAAAAATGAAGCAAATTGCTCTTCTTTTAAGTCTGAAAAAAAAGCTACCCTCCTCTCTTCTCCCTAAACAAGTATGTTGTTGGAAGGGCCAAAACATCTGCAATAGTATATACTGCCAATGAAATCAAATTCAAAATTCAGCCCGACAACGAAACCAAACACCGTGTTCTTCTCAAAAAACTTCCTACACTAATCAACATCAATGGGATCTCTCCAATCCAAAGCAGTCAATCTCCTCCTAAATGCAATGAAGAGAAGTAATAGTTTCTCTTATCAGCTAGTTAATTTTGGCTGTGTTATTAGCCTAGGAATAAGTAATTGTAGCTTTTCTCCAAATTTCCTTTGATGTAGAGAGGAACATATAGTTGCAGGCTATACATGACCACACAAAACATATACTATCAGACTCTCCAATTCCCATTTAACATATGTAGGATCATCTGCCTGCAGCTTCAATTCTCATGAGATAATAAAACTTGCCCCAACCTCCAATTGAGAGCTTGGTTGACTGTGACCACTCGAAATAAATTGTTTCAATCCAAATTTCACTATAATTATTTGGCCATTGGGAGTCTCTTGTCCCCATATAACCACCCATACTACGCTTAAAGTCAAACAAAATAGCCATTCTGCCACAATCACCACCAAGTAGTAAACAAATAGCCACAACTCCGTCAACAAACAAGAAAAAATACTAAGGAACAATCTCGCACAGCATTGAAAAATCACACAATCAATTCTTGTGGCAACCCTAACAACTTGCCATAGTTCCAAGCATCAAGAGAAAAGGAGCAAAACACATAGGACCAAATTCAACTATGATCCATTGAATGCCAAATCATCAAAACAATATTCAGAAACCAGCAACAACTCATAGCATGAGAGAACATAGGCAAAAAGCAAAGCTCAAAAAAAAACTTTAGGCAGGGCAAAAATATAGATAGCAAGAAAAAATCCAAAGTATTAATTCTGCAACAGAAAAATGTTAAATTTCTTTTGTTCTATTCCAAAAAGTGACTCAGATCAAGTACAGGTGATCATAATCCGAAAGATTCACGCATGAAGGTGCTGACCAGCTGGCTTAGTTGGTATGGGCTCAGGCTAGTTGTAGTGAAACTTAAGATGGAGTCCTGCCTTCACCAGGGTTGGAGGTTCATGGGTTTGGAGGATGGGCTACCTCCCATTGTTTAGCCCCATGAAAACATAAAAAAGAAAAGAAAGATTCTTGCATGATGACGAACTAGTTACTACAATCAAATCTGTATCTTCATGTAAAATCAATAAATAAAAAAAGGAAATGGCTTCAAACCAATCTGCAACTTGATTCAAAATAACCCTAAAATCAAACCTTACCAGAATATAGGGTTTTCTAATGGGCTGAAGATCAACTATACATCTGGTGACATCATCTGTATAAATGGTGACAGTGACGTACTTCAGGAAAAGTGCAATATTACTTTGATACCAACTTGTACAATAGCCAACAATAATTTTTTTTTTGGTCAACAGCCAACAATAATTTTTTTTTTGGTCAACAGCCAACAATAATTGATTGCTTGAGAATAAAGCAAAATGACGAATAATAAAAAAAGAGAGAAGAAAAGAAGGAAAGAATTTCAGCCTCCATTATAATATGGATTACAATGATTATGTTACCGTTGACAACTGAGCTACTTGCTTAACAAAGATAAGTTCCATTGTCCATCAAACTGATCTCACCCTGACCCTACCGCAATCAAAACACCACACACCAATTATCCTTATTAAACTCAAATTATCTCAACCATTCTCATACCTCATACCGAGTAAGTGTAATTTGTAGAAAATAATTTAAAAAGCAAAATTTACAAACATTAGCAGTAAGAAAATACAAATCAAGCTAAAAGGAAAAATATTACAAGATAAGTAGTAAAAGCTAGCAATGTTGTACTGAGTACTGACTAACAAGCCTCATCCTTGAGTAAACTTAAATTCATCTACTATTAGATATTAGTTAAGGAAAACCTTACCAACAAATTCTATGAAATATCTAATGGAAAGATATATTATTCTCATGATCAGTAATACATTCATGCGACCATGAAGTAAAATCAAATCACATAATCCTGGGGCAATTCTTTAGTTAAGGTCAAACAATCAAATAAGGAGGGCTTTTAACCTTCCAAACCTAAAACTAGATAAAAACCTTACCAACAAATTCTATGAAATATCTAATGGAAAGATATATTATTCTCATGATCAGTAATACATTCATGCGACCATGAAGTAAAATCAAATCACATAATCCTGGGGCAATTCTTTAGTTAAGGTCAAACAATCAAATAAGGAGGGCTTTTAACCTTCCAAACCTAAAACTAGATAAAGTAATAATAAGACTAGCAGTTCATGACAATCGTTTAAAAATTGTTTACCAATGGCTTATTCAACAGAAGTCCATAGATATGTCAAGAAACAAATTACTGCAAGATGCAGAAATTGATTTTAAAGAGTTAAAAAGTAAAAATGAAAAAGACAGCAAGTACATGTTTCTACTAGGCACATTTATAGCGAGAACCTCAATCTGCATATATTAAAACATTATCTTTCTATGATGTTGAAAAGAAAAACATACATGGAATTGAACATGAAGCTCAGGAAACATTACACAATAGCTATGAAGAAAATATCCTTGCATTAAATCAACAAATCCTCATCTTACTCAATTAAAATAGGTGCCTCTAAACTCTCACCATCAATCCTTTTTAGGAAATCAGATGGAATGTCACCACTGAGAATTTGCACTCTGAACTTGACAATCTTAGCACTGCACTCTACAAGTTCAAAGATTATGCCATCTCCAGTTCTCAGGTTGTTGTCCATTGCAAAATTTCTCCAGCTGGGATCAAATCGTTTAAGGGCACGATCCCCATAATAGAGCATATTCCAGTTCTTGTTCTGGTAGGTAAGAACCACAGGAACAACATTTGATGGAAGTATAGAGCGTACTTTGGAAGGAAGTGCCTATAAGAGAACTGGGATGAATTAGAACATATTCTTTGATGGTGATGCATATGATAGTTGAACAAAGGGTTGTCGACATTAACAAGGTTGTCAGCTACATCTTCCTAATAATACCTTGTGGCCAGGGTGTCACCAGAACTCTAGCTCAAATTCTTATGAAAAAGATATCAACATTATCATCCCCAATTACATTACAGTCTCATCTCTTATAATCATGGTTTAAAATGTCGTGAAATGTCAAAAAAATGTCGTGTGACATATGTCAGGTTCAAGAACTACCGACAGAAACTTTGGGGTGAATATGAAAAACACAGTAAGTCTATCGAAATGTAATTTTAGTCAAATGTCAACCAAAACTGTCTAAACACAGAAAAAAAAGTGTAACATTTAATAAAAATTCCAAACTGCAATTGTCTTTCAAAGTGTAGAAGGAAAAGAAAAGGTTACATACCTGGAAAGTTGAAACAACGGTTTGTTATTTTTGAGCTTAAATGAAAAGTCAGGTTGCAGAAGATTTGTTGCTTCATCATCTGTCGAACCATGGGAATCTTTTATTGAGAACAAGAATTAGGAGATTCAAGCTTGCTTTCCTAGGATGTCCACCCTCACAAAAAATGAATGTATCATCTGCAAATTGCGAGTCACTACCATATTACTCCTACCCACTCTCCAACCTCTAAAATAACCCAACTTGTTTACCCTTTGGAGAATTCTGCTAAAGACATCCGCTATGAGAGTAAAAAGAAAAGGGGAGGGAGGGTTCCCTTGTCTTAGTCCCCTTGTAGCTGGAAAAAACTCCCTTACCACACCATTCAATAGCACCAAATAATGACAAGTTTTCAAGCACCCTACAATCCAGCTACACCATCTTTCCCCAAAACCATAACACTACAAGACTTCCAAAAGGAATACCCAATCCACCATATCATAAGCCTTCTCCAGATCTAACTTACACACAAAGCCTCCTTTCCCCCTTCTCTTAAAATCCTCCACACATTCATTTGCTATCATTATTTGGCCTGTAATTTGTCTCCCATGAATGAAAGCTCCTTGAGATTGAGAGATCATATTTGGGAGGGCCACTTTTAATCTTAGTGAGAGGACTTTAGCCAGGATTTTATACATGCTAGTCACCAAGCTTATGGGTCTGAAGTCTTTCGGCCTTAGGGCATCTACCTTCTTGGGTATCAAAGCCAAAAAAGTCGAATTAATTCTAGGGCTAATAAAATGTTCCTCTGCAAACTCCTCAAACACCGCCAACAAATCATATTTGATTATCTCCCAACAATCCTGATAAAAAGCCATTGTGAACCCGTCCGGCCCTGGCGCTTTCGATCTATCCATAACAGCCCTCCTAATTTCTTCCAGTTCAAAGTCTCGTTCCAATTGATTTGCCACTCCTAGATCCATCCTGGGCCAATCCAACCCTTCCACCATGACTCCTCCCTCACCCACCTTTTTATAGACTTCTTTAAAGTGATCAACAAAACATGATGCAATTTCCTCTTGGCCCCTTGAGATTTCACCATTTACTTCCAATTTATCTATAACATTTTTCCTTCTCCTACCATTGGCTATTGCAGGGAAGAATTTTGTATTACCATCCCCCTCATTGATCCACTTATGTCTCAACTTTTGCCTCCGACAAATCTCTTCTCTTAGCAAAATCTCCTCTAGCTCCTTTCTTAATGTCCACCTTACTCTTCTATCCTCATCTGTCATCAACCCCTAACTTTCCTTCATGTCCAACTATTCTATTTTAGAAGTGACTCTTATCTTTCTTTCCTCAATTCTTCCAAAATGTTCTCTATTCCATTCCTTTAATTTGCATTTTATATGTTGTATTTTATTATTAAACCTCACTTCCTTCCACTCAACATTCCTCACCTCCTCATTCCACCATTCTTCCACTCTATTAAGAAAATCTGGATGGGTGAGCCACATATTTTCAAACCTAAAGGGAATGGAACCATTCAAAAACTCCTCTGAACCAATTTTAATTGGGCAATGATCTGAGTTAACTCTAGGAAAGGCCCTAGCCATCAAACTTCCCCAATGGTCTTCCCACACTACATTGAAAACAAACCTATCCAATTTGAACAAACAGGGGAAGCTTCTAAATTGGACCAAGTGAAGATGGTCTGTTGGAAAGGAATCTCTTTTAACTCACAAGCTCCAAAACTCATTAAACCTCCTCATACTTGTGGACACCTCTTGATTGGGATTGTTTGTCTCACTTGTGAATCTTATCACATTAAAATCCCCTCCTAGACACCAAGGCCCGTCTCACAATCCTCTAATTGTTAGAGTCAAGTTGAAAGTTTAGAAAGAGAGAAAGAAAGATACAACAGATTTGGTGGGTGTGACACACTGTGTCAGTCGACACCTAAAAGAAATATTTATACTAAAAAGGTAAAAGGACAAATCTGCCCTTACTGTACAAAAGAAAGAGAGTACATAGAATAGTTATACAACAAACAAAGGTAAAAGTACAAAAATAGCCCTGCGGCTAGATCTTCACACAGTCTCTACGCTCCCCCCTCAAACTAATGCCTAGGACTAAGCATCAGTTTGTCCATGAGAAATAGATGTCGAGCCCGAGTCATTGCTTTAGTCAACAAGTCTTCTAGTTGGAGCCTAGAGGAGACATGAGGAAGAGATATGATACCCTCAAGAAGGAGATCGCGGATGAAGTGGCAATCAACTTTTATGTGTTTAAGTGCGCTCATGGAAGACGAGGTTGGAAGCAATTTTAATTGCACTGACATTGTCTGCATAGAGAGGAACAAATGATGGTGGTTCATGAAGTATTTCAAATAGAAGAGCCCGAAGCCATATGATCTCACTACACATGGAAGACATAGCCCTGTATTCATCTCCAGTGGAAGATTTGGACACAGTAGCTTGTTTCTTGCACTTCCACAAGAAAAGAGAATTGCCTAAGAATACACACCATCCAATAGTGGATCGTCGGGTGTCAGGGCATCTAGCCCAATCAGCATCCGCATAAGCCATAAGATTAATAAGGGATGAGGAGAGAAGAATATCCCGTGTGACAGGGTGCCTCACACATATCTAATGATCCAATGAACTACAGATAAATGAGGTTATCTTGGGGAAGACACAAACTGGCTCACTATCTGACTGCATAAGATATATCTAGCCGGGTCATGGTGAGATATATCAAATTGCCCACTAATTGATGATGAAGGGTAGGATCTTCAAGAAGAGAACCATCATCTCTGTTGAGTTTCAAGTTCAGTTCTAGTGGGGTATCCACAATCTTAGAGTCACTAAGATTTGCTAGTTTAACAAGATCAACCGCATACTTTTGTTGATTAACAAAGTAGCCCCGAGAGTTTCTACTCACTTCAAGTCCCAAGAAATATGTCAAAGGCCCCAAGTCCTTCATCTTAAAGGACTCACTGAGTAACTGTTGTAGCCTAGCAATTCCTTTTGTATCATCCCCTGTAATGAGAATATCATCGACATAGAGGAGCAATGTCGTTACTCCCTGCTTCCACCTTAAGATGAATAAAGAATAATCAGAAGAACTTTGGATAAAGCCAGCACCAGTGATGACGGATCTAAACTTCCCAAACTAGGCCCTAGGAGGTTGCTTCAGGCCATAAAGTGACATTTTCAAATGACAAACAAGTTGCGGGTCTGTACAATATCCAAGAGGGGGCTTCATATAGGCTCTCTTTCAACTCCCCATGGAGAAAAGCATTCTTGACATCCATCTAATGGATTGTCCATTGTTTGGCTATAGATACAACCATCAGAAGTCGTACATTGGTCATTTTAGCTACAGAAGCAAACATCTCCTCATAGTCTATCCCATATTCCTGTTTGTAGCCTTGTGCAACCAGCCTAGCTTTGTATCTGTCTAGGCTTCCATCAGATTTTAGTTCACAAGAATAGACCCATCGACTTCCTATGAGAGATGTCTCAGGTGGAGCTTTGACCAAATCCCGGGTGTCATTCTCAAGAAGGGCTCGAATCTCATAATCCATGGCATCTTTCTAGTGTGGTTCTGCTATAGCTTGCTGGTAAGATCTGGGAATGTCTGTGGTAGATAAAATAGCAGAAAAGGAGTTATGGTTTGGTGAAAAACCATAATGGTCAGGTGGGCGAGAAATTCTAGAGGATTAATGTAAAGCGAGAGTAGTAGGTTCAAGGGGAAGGTTAGGTACACTTACTAAGGCAGCTGGAGTGATCAGATCAGCAACGGGTGGCGGAGCAGGGGGGCATTGAGACTAAAGGTCATTACTTCCTGAAGTAGGTCTGAAGTTGTTGCGGAGGTGACAAAGGAATATTTGAGGTACCTGTAGAATCAAAACTGTACAACAAGGAAGTGGAAGGAGTTGGGAATTTTACTGTTCAAAAAATGACACTTTCAAGAAAAACTACATTATGAGAGATTCTAATATGACAGACCGAAGGATCATAGCAAAAGAACCCTTTAGGTTTAGAACTGTACCCCATAAAGGCACACAAAACTACTTGTGTAGTTAACTTTGTGAGTTCATGAGGTGGAAGGTGGACAAAACAAGAACAACCAAAGACCTTGAGCATGGATAAGTCTAGGGGTTTGTGAAAGAAAGATTGAAAAGGAGAAGAGTTATTCAAAACAAATGACAGAAGACGATTTATAAGATACACAACAGTGTTGGCCTCCTCCACCCAAAACCAAGAGGGTACATGGGAATCCTGTAGAAGTGTTCTGACTACACTCAAGATATGCCCATTCTTCCTTTTTGCTACCTCGCTTTGTTGTGGGGTGCCTGGACAGGAATTTTGGGGTTGATTCCCATATTGTTTTAAATAATTTTGGAAATCCCCATCAATATACTCTCCCCTTAAATCCGATCGTAGCACACTTATTCAAGCATCAAATTGGGTAGTAACATAGGTGTGAAAGTGTTTAAATACAGTGTACACTTCAAATTTCTTTCGAAAAAAATAAACCCAAGTGAAACGGGTGTAGTCATCAACAAAGGTTACAAAGTACTTATATCCTAGTCGTGAGACAACCGGAGATGACCAAACATCACTATGTATTAAATTAAAAGGAATTGTTGCATGCTCAGAGTGAGAAGGAAAAGGTAAAAATAACTCTTACATAAACCACAAGTGATGCAATCTTTATTCACATTCTTAAAGGAAATAGTAGAAATAGGTAAACTACCAGAAGCAAATAACTGATCAAGTTTCTTAGAAAATGGATGGCCAAGGCGTTTATGCCACAAATGCCAATCATTATTACAGTTAAAGTATTCAAAGCTAAAAGTAGTAGAAAGCAAACACGAAGTTGAAGTAGGTTCAGTCTTATTCTTTTCAAATTCCAAAGCAAATAGTCTTCCCAGCCTATGCCCCTTCCCCTTCACCTCCCCAGTTTGTCGGTCCTGTATCAAACTATCATCAGAAGTGAATGAGACATTGTTACCTTCCTCTACAAGTTGGCCAACAGAAATCAAATTGGTGGTAAGCTTAGGTACAAATAAAGTTTTGGATAAATGAAAAGGAGATGACTTAGAAGTAGATAAATACAAATCATCACAACCAAGTATATCCAGTTTTTCACCGTTTGCAGTAATAATATGTTTATTAGGAAGATGGGATTTGGGATACTGACCAAGAGTGGCCCCTGTTATATGGTTAGAGGCTCCTGTATACCAGAGGTGGTTCGGTGAAGGGCAATAGGTCGGTGACTTACCAGACAGACCAATAGCAGAGAAAGCTAAAGAGATGACCAAGGACATGATCTATCGAATCCATTCTTCAGACATGTCGGAGGTCTCGTTTTGGCCAACTACAGAACTAATAGAGGAGGAGGCACCTAAACCATCTACAACAGTCTGATAGGCTTTGTAGTTTCCTTTCTTCTGATTTAATCCACTACCTTTCTGAGGCCGGGTAGGACATTCAGTAATGATATGGCCAACCTGCTTGCAATATGTGCATGTGTTCTTCTTACAATGGGAGACAACATGCCCATACTCTTTACATTCATAACATTGTACCTTAGAAAGGTCCTTCCCTTTTGGTTTACTTGCCAGGAAAACAACATCAATGTTGGAATCTTTCCTTCCATCTAGTGTAGTCTGTGTAGTCAATCTGGTTTCTGCTCTCAAAATCTCCAAGGATGGTATCTAAGTCAAGAAGTGTTCCTCGGCTCAAGATATTAGATTTGGCAACTTCAAACTCAGGCCTTAGATGCATTAGGAAATGCATAATTTTTTTCCTGTCAAAGTGTTCCTTCATGTACTTCACACAACAGTCTGAAAGATCCTTTCCCATGTGAACTAATTCATATTCTGTCCAATGGTTGATGAGTTCAGCATAATATTCCTGGACCTTTTTGTCTCCCTGATAGTATAAGAAGATGTCAACCTCTATCTAATATTCTCTAGAGGTGTTCGATTGCTGATAAACTTTCTTGAGATACGGGTACATCTCATAGGTTATCTTGTACCCTCTCATAGGAATAGCAATATCAGTTTCGACTGAACCTAGAATCCATGACGCAATTTTTGCATTGTCAATCTTCCACTGATTCAGTCCCTTAACATCAGAGTCATCAGGTTTAGATACAGAGCCATCCAGATATCCCCAAAGACACTTAGCTTCGACATGGAATTGAAAGTTAAACTTCCATAATGCGTAGTTCATACCATTGAACTTAATAGGAAGAACCTCCATCCTTTCTGATGCCATTGGGAGACAAAAGGCAACAACACACACTTCCAGAAAATCAATAAGATTCGATCTAGAGGAAGAAAGAGAATACCTTTCGGCTGATGTCCAAGAAAGGTAACTGTAGTGTTCTGCCAAACTGAAGAGTGGATCAAAACTCCTCAAAATCAAAACCGATCCAAACCAAACCAAAGGGATTCAGTAGATCTGCTCTAGGCGACACCAGATCTAAGATTTCAGGCTGATCTGATGTCACTACAAGGAGATCTAAGAAGAAGGTGAATCTGATGGCACAACAATCCAGGAAAAAGATCTGTAAAGTTCAAATCTGTAGCCGATCTAGGAAGAAGATTAAAGGACACTTGAGAACTTCTCAAATACTGTTAGAGAGTTCTGGAACCAGTAGTAACTGAGATGTTCAACGAGATGTTATGTGTAGATCAGGCTGTGACCTGCTCTGATACCATGTCAGAGTCGAGTCAAAAGTTCAGAAAGAGAGAAAGAAAGAGACAACAGATTTGGTGGGTGTGACACACTGCGTCAACACCCTAAAAGATATATTTATATAAAAAGGTAAAAGGACAAATCTGCCCTTAGTGTACAAAAGAAAGAGTACAAAGAATAGTTATACAACAAAAAAAAGTAGAAGTACAAAAACAGCCCTATAGCTAGATCTTCTCACAGTCTCTACACTAATATCATAAAGCTCCTCTCAGAAATGACTTCTCTATACCTATTAGGCCCATAGATGTTTGAAAGCACCCAACTAAAGTCATCCCCCAAGTTCTTAAATTTAATAGACACTGAATACTGGCCAACCAATTCCTCTAGTGGATCTAGAATCTCATTCCTCCACATTGTTATTAAACCCCCTAAGGCTCCCCATGATGGCACCACCACCCAATTTATTCCTCTAGTGCTCCACACACTTCTTACCCACCTCCTACCCATTTCAGCCACTTTTGTTTCTTGCAGCATTACTATATTTGGCTCTTCCTTTTGAAGTAAATCCTTTATTACCCTTCTCTTCCTCTCACTCCCTAATCCTCTAATGTTCCAGCTAATAATCTTCATAGAACCTCGATTAAAAACACCCCATACTCATTGTAACCTGTAGAGAGGATGAGCCAAATGGCCCATAGGCTGTTCTTATTTCTTTATGTTTCTATTTTTTTTTTTGTTAATGGGACTTTATGTTTCTTGTTTAATTAAGTTAATCGCCCAATTAAGGGACTACTTGTAATTACAGAAAATTTGTAATTATTTTTAATGAAAAGATTAGGGAAGGGAGAGATGTTCGAACAACTCTTCTCCTAAACCCTATTACAGCTGAACTCTTCTTCTCTCTTTTTGTTGCTGATATCTATCTTGCTTTCACACCTTTTAAATCAGTCCTCTCATTCTCTTGGATTGTTTTCTTCTTGGTATCAGAGCGGGCTCCTTTCTTCTTCTTTTTTTTTTCCATTTTTTCCCATACATAGTGTGTATGGAGAGCTGAATCGAATGAGTGATTGAAGAAGAAAATAGCCCAGTTGGTAGTGGTCTTTTGGAGAAAAGAAAGCTGTCTTGTTCATTGTTTTGACAGTCCTTGGAGTTTTTTGCCCAAAACCCTAATCAACTGGAGAATTCTGATTGTAGGCCCCATAGGGAGCTTCACCTTGGCGCTCAGTGACTGAAGTAGTTCTCGTTCTTTATCTTGAAGACCGACCCAAGTCTTGTGCAGTTTTGTGAAGCCTACAGGGAACGGCTGCATTTTTCTTATTTCTCCAGGGTTCCGGGTGGGACGCAGCTCACAGATAAGACTTCATAGAGTTTGGTACTTGGTGTCTGCTTTTTCCTATCTTCCTTGTTTATCAATTGAAGCTGTTTGAAGTTCTTTTGGAGTTGCTTGAGGAATATGGATGTCTCTGGATTTGAGAATAAGTTTGGCGCAGAGTCCGGACAAGTTTTGGGAGCACTCATAGAATCTTTATAGGATGTGACCACAGTCAAGCTCGATGGGACTATGTAGCATGGTCACAATCAATAAAGATACACGTTTGTAGTAGAGGCAAGTGGGGTATATCTCCGGGAGCAAGAAAGCACCACCGGAAGGTGACCCATCTTATGAGAAATGGTTGCAACAAAATTACACTATTATTGGATGGTTAGTGAATTCGATGCAACCACAAATTAGTCAACACTATTTATGGATGAATTCAGCTAAGGAAATATGGGATAGTGTTGCTGAAACCTATTCACAAAAACTGAATGTGGCCAGGGCATATAAGTTAAGGAGTAATGTGAATAATATAAGGCAGGGGGAGAGACCTTTACCAGTATACTTCTCAATGCTGAAATCCTTGTGGCAAGAGATAGATCTAATGGAAACAGTTGTTTGGGAAAGCACAAATGATGCTGAGACATACAGGAAATTAGTTGAGAGGAATAGGGTCTTTGAATTCTTGACAAAGCTGAATCCAGAGTTTGATATTACCAGACAGAATATCCTAGCTAAAGATAATGTATCTTTGTCTCGGGCTTATGCCATGGTGAGCAGTGAAGAGAGAAGGATTGCAGGAGGCTGGTCCAAGTTCAAGGGACTATCCCAAGTGACCATTTTGCTAATATGGGGCTGAAACCTAAGATGACTACAGGTAGTTCAGGTGGTTCAAGGAAGGAGGTTATGTGTGACTACTACAAGAAACCCAAACATACAAAAGATAAATGTTAGAAACTGCATCCAGAACTTCTTCCACCTCATTTTCAAAAGAAGGTTGATAATGGGAAGTTAGGAAGTGCCAACACAACCACAATCTTAGATAATGATAGGTGTTTCACAGGTGAGAGGACTGCTAGTGAGCAGTTAGCTGTTATGTACAAGGTTCAAAGTATCAATACAGGGCAATACGCCGCTAGGGCATATCGGTCCTTTTCTTTATAAGTTTTATTTTTTTTCAAAACATGTTCAGAGGGGTCGGTTTAAGTCCCGGCTACCCTCTGAACTAGGCCCTAACCCAATACTACCCCTACAGGGGCGTATCGGGAAGGGGCCAATACGATACATATCAGCCGATACGGGCCGATACATAACAATTTTTTGAACCTTGGTTATGAAGGCGGAGTATGAGAAGTATGGGAGGATGATCATCACCTTGAGGGTGCAGCCTCCTCCAACTCTTTGAGCAATCCAACTACTTCTGCATTTGTGCATTCAGGTATACATGCTACTGTCGATTATGTAACTATCTCAGGTAATCGTAAGATCCCTTGGATTATTGATTCTGGTGCTTTTGATCATATGACCAGCCTTTCCACTCTATTTAGCTCTTATGATTTGCTTCCCGGTCATGATAAGATTACCCTAGCCAATGCTCACTTGCTCCCATCTCTGGCAAGGGAGTCATCAAAGTTGAGGACTCTCTTTCTCTTTCTTCTATCCTTCATGTCCCTAGACTGAAGAACTCTCTTTCTCTTTCTTCTATCCTTCATGTCCCTAGACTGAATACTAATTTCATTTCTATGAATAGCCTAACTAAATCCTTAAACTGCAGTGTAACCTTCTTCCATTCTTATTGTATTTTTCAAGACCTAAAGTCTCACAAAGTGATTGGGAGTGGCCATAAGGTGAATGGAATATATCTGTTGGATACTCCTACACAAAGCCAAGGACAACCTAGAAGAACTACTTTTGGATCTACCTCCTCAGAGTCTTTTAGTCGTGTCATGTTATGCCATTTTCGTTTGGATCATTTATCTTTTTCTGCTTTGAGTCATTTATTCCCATAATTGTTTAAGGGAATTAACTTGTCTAGCCTTCATTGTGAGTCTTGTGAGTCATCAAAACATTGTAGAAATAGTTATCCTTTGAGTAATAAAAGATCATTCTTTCCTTTTCATACTGTGCACTCTGATGTGTGGGGGCCATACCACTTACCCCCTATGGGAGGTTATAGATACTTTATCTTGTTCATTAACGATTTCTCTTAGTATACTTGGTTATTTTTTATGAGATCTCAATATGAAGTTCCCAAACTTGTGAGGCAGTTCCATGAATTTGTTCTTACCAAGTTTGATACAAGAATCAAAATATTCAGATCCGGTAATGCAAAAGAATACTTTTAGAAAAACCTAACCTCTTATCTCACTGATTTGGGGTCATTCAATTGAGTTCTTGTGTTCGTACTCCGGAACAAAATGGAGTAGCTGAGAGGAAGAACCGTCACATAGTTGAAGTTGCAATACGCATTTTGTTTGCCTCACATGTTCCTACAAGATTTGGGGAGGATGTTGTTCTCACTGCAACCTATCTAATCAATCATATGCCATCCAGAGTGTTAGGCTTTAAGTCCCCTTTTAACCTCCTTTATCCAGATAAGGGAACTCTTTTCTATTCCCTTCGTGCCTTTGGCTCAGTGTTTTAAAAGCGAAAGGCACACAAAAAGCAATAGGTCCAAATGCGCTTGAGGCGCAAGGCGAGGCGCACGCCTTTTTAAAAAAGGCGCACAAAATTAATAAAAAACTAAAAATAGAAAAATAGAAAAAACATGTAGAAATTCTAAGAAATCGGGAAAATATCAAAAAAACAAAGTTAATTACAGTGGGGCGGAGCCCTTGTTTTAGTGTAAAACAGTTCCACTAGAAGAAACACAATGAAAAAAAAGATTGGGCAGAACCCCTGTTTTTAGTGTAAAAAGTGAAGAAACAATAACACAATGAAATAAAAAAATTGGGCAAAGCCCCTGTTTTTTTGTGAAGAAGAAGTACCTGATGATTGAACTGCTGAAGGCTCGAAGAGTTAAAGATGCTGTAGTTGGTCGTTCGACTGAGAGATGGCCTCTGATAATCGAACTTCAAAGGTGGTCGTTCGAATGAGATAACCGAAACTGAGTTGAAGGCCTGAACTTGATGATCCAAGAAGAACCTAGGGGCTGAGGGCTCTGAACTTTTCCATTCGAGACTTCGACTGATACTGCGAGTCTGAGAATCTAAGAAGATTTTTGTGAAAGCAAAAAGCCTTGCAATGGCAAGTTTTTGCTCTCTCGATTGGGTCGCGAGTTCCTTCTTTCAAATTTGCCATACCATATCCCAATATTTTGGCACATAAAAGGAAATAAATAATATATATATGATTATAATCATCTATAAAAGTAAATTTAAAAACAAAATGAAGGGCAACTTAAATAGGCGCTCGCTTGGACCGCCTGGCGCCTGGCCTGAGGCGTATGCCTTAGGCACAGAGGCAAGCGCCTTCCTAAAGTCTGGCTGCCTTGACCCATGAGAGGCGCCTACTCTGGAATGCACCTCGCCTTGTGCCTCAGGCGCGCCTTTTAAAACACTGCTTTGGCTGCACTTGTTGTGTACACATTTCTAGTACCCAGAGACATAAATTTGAACCAAAGGCCCACAAGTGCATCTTCCTTGATTATGCCTCCACACAAAAGGGTTATTGTTGTTTTGATCCTAGCACTGGGACTCGTTATGTTTCAATGGATGTTACCTTTGCTGAGTCCACTCCTTTCTATGGTTCATCTCGAGAAGAGGATTGTTCACAAGGGCAGCATTTGTCACAGTTGTTTGCACTCCCCCTTCCTATCCCAATTCCTACATTACCTCCTCATATTCTTTTCAATCATAGGCGGTACCAGCAGCAAAGGACCAGGAGTGAGCAAATTGTTTCCTCTACATCAAATGAGCCTCCTACACTTCCAGTTGCTGAAGAGACAATAGGTACTGATACCACCCCCTTGCAGCCTCCCTTTCCAAATCGTCCCTATATCTATTAGGAAAGGTAAACGGAAGTGTACTGTACATTGCATTTCCAAACATCTTTCCTATGGCCTTCTTTCTCCTTCAATATTATGCCTTTCTTTCTTCTGTTGCTTCTAACTCTACACCCAGATCTATATCAGAAGCTCTTACTATTCCAAAATGGAGGGATGCTATGAGAACTGAAATAGAGGCTCTGCACAAGAATGACACATGGGAAGTGGTTGATTTGCCTAAAGGGAAGGAGCCAGTGGGCTGTTAGGCTATACACAAACTTATAGGACTGACTATCTAGAGACTTTTGCTCCTGTTGCGAAGATGACATTTGTGTGGATTCTACTATCTTTGGTAGCTCATTCAAACAGGCCTCTTTATCAGTTGGATGTGAAAAATGCATTCTTTAATGGAGAATTACATGAGGAGGTTTATATGTCCCTCCCACCAGGGATGTATGGCACAAACATGGAGGGAAAAGTGTGCAAGTTGAAGAAGTCTCTCTATGGGCTCAAACAGTCACCTAGGGTACGGTTTGAAAGGTTTAGGGCTGCTCTTGTTAATTTTGGTTACATAGAAACTCAGTCTGATCATACCCTCTTTGTGAAGAGGAGAGGTTCATTGGTGCTACATCTCATAGTCTATGTTGATGATATTGTAGTGACTAGCACTGATGTAACAGGGATTAATGATCTTAAATATTGATACAAAAAATTGATGATCTTAAATCCTTCCTTCATATAGAGTTTGAGATCAAAGATCTAGGGGAGTTAAGGTATTTCCCTGGTATTGAAGTGGCTCGGTCTAAGGATGGAGTCTTTATCTCTCAGCGCAAGTATGTGCTAGACTTGCTCACTGAAACAGGCAAAATGGGTGCAAGACCAATGGCTACTCCTATTGATATGAGTCACAAACTTTCTGCCTCTAATGGAGAACTGTTGAAGGATAAGGGAGTGTTTCAAAGGTTAGCAAGGAAACTACTATATCTTTGTATGACTCAGTCTGACATTTATGTTGTTAGCTGCATTAGCCAGTTCATGCATGCTCCGAAGGACACTCATATGGCAGCAGTAGAGTGGATTTTATGTTACTTGAAGAGTACTCCTGGGAAGGGCATTCTCTTTGCTAAGCATGGTCATATGAAACTAGAGGCTTATACAGATGTTGACTGGGTAGGCAACATTGATGATAGGAGGTCAACTTCGAAATACTATAGCATGGTGGCAGGTAATATTGTTTCTTCGAGAAGCAAGAAACAATCTGTTGTTGCTAGATCTTCAGTTGAGGCAAACAATCTGTTGTTGCTAGATCTTCAGCTGAGGCCGAGTATAGGGCTATGGCTCATGGGGTTTCTAAGTTACTTTGGCTTCGATCCCTGATGGAGGAACTAGGTGTTGAATATGATAAACCATTAATGCTATATTGTGATAATCAGGCCACCATCAACATTGCCCACAATCCAGTGTAACATGATAGGACTAAGCATATTGAAATTGACACGCATTTCATCAAAGAAAGAGTGGGTTCTAGAGAATTTTCTCTACCATTCGTTATATCTAAAGAACAATTAGCTGACATTCTTACCAAGGGAATCTCCAAGGCCAAGCTATAACATGGCACTGGCAAGCTGGGCATGATTGATATCTATGGGCCTTTATGTTTTTTTATGTTTCTTGTTTAATTAAGTTAATTGCCCAATTAAGGGCCTACTTGTAATTATTTTTAATGAAAAGATTAGGGAAGGGAGAGATGTTCAAACAACTCTTCTCCTAAACCCAATTACAGCCGAACTCTTCTTCTTCTTCTCTCTTTTTGCTGCTGATATCTACCTTGCTTTCACACCTTTTAAATCAGTCCTCTCATTCTATTGAACTGTTTTTCTTCTTAACCCTTCACTAAATCGGTCCTTTCCTTCTTTCCCCTCTTGCACTGAATTCAATGTCACCTTCTACATCTGAACCTCAATCTCTCAACCTCTGTCCTCTTTTTCTTTCTAGACTTCCCTTTTGACTCTTTCTTTATAGAGTACACCTTTAAACTTCCTATCTTTTTGAGTTTCAGACCCATCTGTTCTGCTACTTCACCAACCTTTTCACCCTCTCCAACATTTGCTTCCTCTACCTCCTTCCTCTCTAGCTCACTACCGTCTTGTTCTCCCTCTCCCCCTGATACCTCATTGTGCTCTTCAGCATAGCCTTCTAGAGCTTTAAACTCCTCTAAGAACTCACACACCAGCTTCCATATTCTCTCCCCTTGCTCCAGACTATCCGAAACCTCAACCCTTCCCTCCACCATCTCTTCCCCTACTCATACACTACCCCTGAGTGAACAGCAAGCAATGGTTGGCACTCTGGAGCATCTGGAAACACAGGGAGGTTGTCAGTATCCATAACCGAGTTGACAATTTTACCTAGGGAGCTTGGTTCCGTAAAGGCATTGGGACTGGTACCAATTGGAGTGAAACACAACCCAAATAGAACCCTTCCAACTCGATCTGGTGGTTGACAAGGTACAAGAGGATTACACGAAAGCCCCTGACAACTGTTATCAGAATCACTGGTGTACCCTCACAATGCATTGGGAAATCGCTTGAATCCCCTGCTGGAACACCCTACAATGTTGAGCCTCTGAAATAAGGTTTGGACACATTGGACTCAGGTTTTGTTCCCTACCGAAGGAGCACTCTTCTTCTCCAAGAGCCAACAGTCCAGCTTCAGAACTTGACGACAAAGTCACGTTCTCCATCTCCTCATTATTGTCTTCCTCCAGAAACAATTGCTCCGTGTTGAAGCTCTCTGAATCTTGGAATCCTTTGTTAGTTTCCAGACAAATGCTACTAATACTTGATGTTTTAGAATCATCAGTCACTCTCTTGATCACGTGTCGAAGAATCATCTCCCCTCTGGCCTTCCTCCAATCCTCCCTTTCCACCACTGTCCTTTTACTCCTCAGATTTTTTTCCTCTAGAGATTCCAGTCACTTGGCCTTGGACGGCTGCCATTGGAGACTCCCACTGTTCGTCTTCCGCCCTGGTTTGTAGAGTGAACAGGAACACTCAACACGGACGATGATGGACCTAATTTACCATCTATCGTCACCTTTTTTAAAACCACCCCATGCGCCTTAAAAGAGTCACGTGACCCCTTTAGTAAGGCCGGGCTTGGCCCATTACTAAGGCCCATTTTTTCACTAATCAACCCACTTTGATTCCCCTTCAAAGACACTAGGCCTAATTCCTTCCCACTCATTTGGGCCCCACCCTTTTCACCAACTCCAATTGACCCCAGGTGGAGAGGCCTGGGTCGGGCCCACACCAGTTTCCTCCACTCGCTGATTCAGCTGTGCACCTTCCTCACTAGTCCCCACATGTCCCACAAATTTAAATTTCGAACCTTTTAACTCCATATGGCCTAGACTCTGGACTGAACGTTTGTCACCCTCCTTTCCATTGTCATAGTTTCTTTTTAAGGTAATTGTCTGTTGACCATCTCGTAGAGCCTCTGCATAGAACCTACCGCCAACGTGGGCCAATCCACTACCTTTTTGCTTAACTTTCAAGTTACTTTCCTCACCACTTTCCAAAGGTGTTAAAGTTTCTAAAGGGTCTGAAAACACCCTTCCCTTATTGCCACGTAACCATCTTCTTTCCACCTCTTCATCTTCTCTTCTTCTAGCTTCCAACCACAGGGCCGCTTCAATGTCTGCTACTAACCATACTGAGAAGAAATATCCTCCTTCAATCAATTTAATCTTTCTAGGAATGTCTTCCGGACACAAACAACTAAGATTTAATGCTGCAGACAAGCAGATCTTTGACAAAAACTCCATCTAGGTGTGCCTTGCATAACATGGCAATTGAATCAAAAACTTCAGGCTTCCACAAATGAAACGGCAATCCCATCAGTCGAACCGTAACTTTGTCTTGAACATTCAGTTCCTTAGCATTGGCCATGGGAGACCACCTTGAGACCGTAACTGCACCACACTCCATCTGAAAGCAAATTGCTTCTACCGCTACTTCAGCTTCCAGCACCTTCAGCAGTGCTTTGCACCTTTCAAAGGGAGTTAGGATAACTGTACTTCTCAGGTTTCAAGTTCTTCACCAACTCCTCAGCAGTCCTCTTCGAATTCCTTAGAGGTTTGCTTGTTTCAACGACCAGATGCTTTTCCCATTCCTCCTTTGAAGCAGTGAAGACCACCCTACCTTCACAAGGATTTCCACCTACTGCTGTCATCCCTACTGTTTCTTCTGTCATGTTCATTACTAAGGACTTGTTGGTTTCCTCTTAACTCTTCTCTTAAGAGGAATCTTTTAACTTTAAGAGAAAAATTGTTGTTTATTTCCTCTTATATCTTATCTCTTAAAGTGCAATCACCAATACCAATGTACCTCTTAATATAATTATTACACTTTCAGATGTCAGACTTCAGAGCAAAAGAACAGGCCCTAACTCCACAGGATCTGGATTTTGCAAGCCTGCCCTCCCAGCCAAGAACTCTGAGTAAATTCGAGATCTCCCTCCAACCCTCCCCCTTCTTGCCTTCAGGAAAGCAAACCAGCTGTTTCTTCCCCACCCCAAAAAATTCATACAATATCAGGAATCTCCCCTTTGCATTACTTCTCCTCTCTGCCACATACCTTCTATTCCCTTCTTCAAACAATCCTCTGCACTCCTTCCAGTTCAAATGGATTGGTTTTTCTAGAAATTCCTCTAACCAACCTAACACCTTTTCTCCAACCAAGAAAGATCATAGCTACCTTCACTTCTCTAATCTTCAAAGTTTGCCTTCCCTGCATCTTGAAGCTTTCGAACAGAATTGCTTTGCCTCACATCTGACTACTCTTCTCCATTTTACTTCAGTCACGAACCTGCATTCCGAGTCCATTCTTCTTCCTCCCCTAAAATAAACACCCAGTCACGAACCTGCCTCACATCAAGTACTTCATTGCATGCTTCAATTCCATCTACTACTCTTTTTGTCTTCTTGATCCTCTTGTTAATTCCAACCCCAAAAAAAGTCCCCCTTCAGTCTAGAAAACACCTTCAGCACTGTCACCAACCACCAAGATAAGTTCCTTCTACCACCACCCTTAAATCAAAAAATTCTCCACCAAAAAGAAGGATCAAGGAGGCTGAAACAAGATGAATTTCCTTCACCTCAATTAAGCTATGTGCACTTACTAAATTCTTCCACTTGATGGTTCTTGAATATACAAACCTGAACTTCCCTTGTCTTAGGGGCCAGAAGAATAATTGGAAAATGCTTGAGAAGCATTGAATAAGAGTTGTTCACTAGTGAGCCAAGAAACTGTTGTGTAAAGTCAGCTAGAATTTTGGTGGAACCCCAATCCCTACTAGAAGCCCTTCCAATGGGGATTTACGCATCCCATCAAGGGAATGTCTGAGAAAATATTGGAGGTACCTTTATAATTAAAAGACTCTAATCATATGGATTAAAGTGAATAGGACAAAGACTAATTAGAATCAACATCTTTTGCAGAATCAAATGGCATCTTCAAACCTACTTGCCAAAATATTAGACACAAATCAACTGACAGGACCTAATTTCCTAGATTGGCTAAGGAATTTAAAAATAGCTTTAAATTCTGAAAGCTTAGCTTATATCCTAACTACATTGATCCCGCAAGCCCCTGTGGAAAATGTGGACACTGAAGAAGGGTTCGCATACAGTAAGTGGAAGGATGACGATATGTTGGTTAGATTCTACATGTGAACCTCTATGAGCAAAGAGTTGCGGAGGCAACATAAATACATGGAGAATGTGCAAAGCATACTACAACATCTACAAGAGTTGTATGGTGAGAAAAGCTGCTCAGTTAGATATGAGATATCTAAGAACCTTTTCGGGATGAGAATGTCGGAGGGACAATCAATAAACGACCATTGTCTGAAAATGATAGATCACATTAAACAGCTTGAATGGTTGGGATTTGTGCTGGACCCCGACTTGGCTATCAACCTAATATTGCAATCTCTTCCAAGCTTCTTTCCGCAATTCTTGATGAATTTTCACATGATCAAGTAGGGGAAATCCGGGACAATCGGGGATTGGGGGTGTTTTTAGGGATGAGAATGGGGTCATTTCTGCCATGTTCTCAGGCCCAGTTGGAGTGGGTGACTCCCTTAGAGCTGAGATCCTTGCAGTTATGGAAGGAGTCTAGAAAGCCAAGGAGTTGAACATCAGGAAACTCATAATTGAAGGGGATTCAGAGGTGGTGATAGGGTGGCTGAATAAAAATAACAATGGCTTATGGAAGTACAACAATGAGAGGAGGAAATTTAAGTGGCTGGTGCGGGAGATGGAAGTTAAGATATGTTGGGCTAAAAGATCAGCTAATTCCCTAGCTGATGGTTTAGCTAAACAAGGGGCAGAAAGGGATTCACTGTTTTGGGCTAAGCTGTAACTTTAGTGTTTTTTCCTTTTCTTTTTCCTTTTCTTGAGGTCCTCTGTTGTTCTTGGAAGATAAGTGTGTTTGTCTTCCTCTTGTAAATCTTCTATTGATGATTTAATGAAAGTGTTATTGATCAAAAAAAAAAATCCACATGAACAAATATGTGAATTGTGAAGTACATGCAAAATCTATAACCCAAGTAGAGGTTGTGCTAACAATGATTCAGTGCCTCACATATTTGTATGTCCATGCAGAATCTATAACACAAGTAGAGGAGTGCAAACCAGCCGAACTCCTAAACATGCTGGTGACTGTAGAGGGATCCATAAAGAAGCCAAACAGAAGGATACGATACTAACTGTGGACAACGCTAAGCTTCAAAAGGAAAGTCCAAAGAGAAGCAAGGTCCAAAGGCTAAGGGAGGGATCAAGAAAAAAGAAAAAGATAAAGACGCCAAAAGAAGGGAAAGTGCTTCCACTATGGGAAGGATGGGCATTGGAAGAGGAACTACAAAGAGTACCTTGGAAGTCTAAAGGACAAGGACAAGCCTTCAAAATGTAACTCATCATTGCTCATTGTGGGGGCTAATATCACTGTTAGCACCACCTCTATTTGGGTTATAGATTTCCACATTTACCTCACATATTTGTATGTCCATGCAAAATCTAAAGAAAAGTAGAAAGCTAAAGGTCGGCAAGCGGACCCTACAAGTGGGAAATGGAGCATCTTGACAGTATGGTCGGCCAGAAATAAAAGAAAGAGAAGAGAAGAGAAGAGGAGAAGAAGAGAAGAGAGAAGAGAGAAGGGTTTTGCAATGTAACAGTGTTGGCGGCGCCAGCCTTTATTTTAATATATATAGGGCGGCAGAAATAACAAGGGAAAAGACCCTTGTTCCCCTGAGTATAATAACAGCCATAACAGAAAGGAAAAAACGAAATAAAAGAAACACTTTAACTAGCCAAACAGACCCTAACATCAACAACTAAATTATTTTAACACTCCCCCTCAAGTTGGAGCATAGATGTCAATCATGCCCAACTTGTCACACAAGTCTTTGTGCCGCACATGATGAAGACCTTTGGTGAAGATATCTGCAAGTTGTTCTTCTGAGCTGACATATGGTGTATACACTTCTCCACTTTCAAGTTTCTCTCTAATAAAATGCTTGTCCACTTCAATGTGTTTCGTCCTATCATGCAGGACTGGATTAGCAGCAATATTGATGGCAGCTTTATTGTTACAGTAGAGTGACATAGGATTTCTCACTGCGAAACCCAGTTCACCTAACAGATTTCTTATCCACATGATTTCCGCAACCCCATGAGCCATCGCTCTATACTTTGCTTCAGCACTGGATCTAACCACCACACTTTGTTTTTTACTTCTCCATGTGACCAGGTTTCCTCCTACAAAGGCACAATACCCACTGGTAGACTTTCGATCATTGACTGCTTCTGCCCAATCTGCATCAATATATACTTCCACCTTTAAGTGACTATGTTTCTGGAACAACAAACCAGCTCCAGGAAACTTCTTGAGATATCTCAAGATCCTCTCTGCAGCCTCAAAGTGAGTTGTCCTAGGGCTGTGCATGAATTGACTAAGGACACCCACTGCATAGGCAATATCAAGCCTGGTCATAGACAAATACAAAAGTCTCCCCATGAGTCTCTGGAACTTCTTTACATCTTTCAAAATTTCTCCCTGACTGTTTGTCTCCCAGATGATGATTAGGTTCAATTGGTGAATCAAATGGTTTTACCCCCAACTTGCCTGTATCTTCTAGTAGATCTAGTACATATTTCCGTTGGGAAATAAAGATGCCCTTGTGAGAGTAGGCAACTTCAATTCCAAGGAAGTAACGTAAGGGGCCTAGATCCTTCACCTCAAATTGAGTGGCTAAGAATTTTTTTAGTCTCCGGATTTCAACCTCTCAATCTCCTGTGATCACTATATCATCCACATACACAATAAGAGTTGCAATTTTACCTTCACCTCTTTTCACAAATAGAGTATGATCTGACTGGCATTGTTTGAACCCCATCTGTTGAACTGCTAAATGGAACTTACTGAACCAAGCCCAAGGTGATTGTTTCAACCCATATAGAGATTTTTTTAACCTGCACACCTTTTGTTCACTGCCTTTGGCACAGAACCCTGAGGGTTGGGTCATGTACACTTCCTCTTCCAAGTCACCATTCAAGAAAGCATTTTTTATGTCCAATTGGTGCAGTTCCCAGTCAAGATTTGCTGCCAAGGAAAGAAGAATCCTAATAGAGTTCATCTTGGCTATTGGAGCAAAAGTCTCTGCATAGTCCACTCCATATACCTGTGTAAAGCCTCTTGCTACCAGTCTAGCCTTGTACCTTTCAACAGTTCCATCAACCTTGTGTTTCACTGTGAACACCCACTTGCACCCCACTGGTTCCTTCCCTTCAGGAAGGTCTACCAACTCCCAAATGCCATTTTTGTGTAAAGCATCAATTTCTTCCTACATTGCATCTATCCATTCAGGTTTAAACAAAGCTTCTGCCACAGTCTTAGGAACAGGGACACTGTCCACAGAAGAGAGGAAGGCACGGTATGAAGACGAAACATGCTCATAGGACACAAGATTAGAGATAGGATGATTAGTGGTACAAGACCTAACACCCTTTCTCTTAGCAATAGGAATATTAAGATCATTGGTGACAAGTGAAACAACATTTAGAAGAACAACATATCAATAGGAGCAAGTGTACCTGGCTGATGAGACGGATCTGCCTCGGGTGAATCCGATGATGTTGGTTGCATAGTGTCAGGTTCCACGGCTCTTGAACTCTGCTGGCTCTTATGGCGACGATGAAAAACCCGGAATGGAGGATGGTCGGGTAAAGGAGGTAGTTGAATTTGAGTTGTCGCCTGTTTCTCCTCAACCCTACTCTCCCCCTGAGGAGAAACCGAGAAAAAAGGTTGATTCTCAAAGAATGACACATCAATGGAAACATAGTACTTGCGAGCAATGGGATCAGAGCAGCGATACCCCTTTTTAGATAAAGGGTAACCAAGAAAAACACATAGAATAGCCCGAGGACAAAGCAACAACACCCAAAAACACGCATCGGAATGGTGGACAACGGGGCTGTAGGGAACAAAAGCTGATGTGGGACCTTATACTCTAGTAGCCGAGAGGGCATGCGATTGATGATATACGTAGCACACAAGACTGCATCCATCCAAAACCATTTTGGCACATTCATATGAATCAATAAGCCACGAGCGACTTCGAGAAGGTGGTGGTTCTTCCGTTCAGCCACACCATTTTGTTGGGGTGTCCTGGCACAAGAGCTTCGCTGAAGTGACCCACTTGAGGCAAAAAACTCTATGAGATCACTATGGAAATATTCCTTCGCATTGTCCGACTGGAAGATATGGATTTCCGTTTGGAACTGAGTGAACACCATGCATTGAAAATCTTTCACAATTTGTGGCACTTCATCTCGAGATCGCATAGGGTAAACCCAAGTGCATCTAGAATAATCATCAATCAAGGTAATGAAGTACTTATAGCCAGCCTCAATAGGTAGAGTAACAGGGCCCCAAACATCAGAATAAACAATATGAAATGGAAATTCAGATCTTTTATTTCGCAAAGGTAAAGAACTTCTACAATGCTTACTCAATTGACAAGTTTGACACTGTAATTGACTCACCGACAAGGACTCAAACAACTTTGGAAACATAACTTTTAACGACTCAAAAGAAATATGACCTAGACGACTATGCCATAAATAGACTTGACTCTCACTTGACGAACTCATGGACTCTGTCGCCACAAGACCAGCATTATTCTCCAACGTAGAGATCATCCACCATGCTTCCTCTACCAATCGTCTTCCCCGAGGCCAAATCCTGAAACACACATGAAGACGGAAAAAAAGTGACTGAGCAGTTCAATGAGTGAGTTAGACTACTAATGGACAGCAAATTAATAGGTAATTTCGGAACATACAGTACATTAGGAAGGGTAAAGCCAAGTGGGAGAGGTATGGTACCTCGGCCAGCTATGGTAGAAAAAGAATCATCAGCCAGTCTTACCTTATCTCTCCCAGAGAGAAGGTTATATGTCTGAAACAAATTTGACTTACCGGTCATGTGGTTTGAAGCTCCGGAGTCAATAATCCAAGGAGAATCAATAGTATGAGATGACACATGGGAGGTTGTGGCATTACCTGATGTAAACGCAAACGAGGTAGAGGGAGTAGGACCAAAATCCATCTGGCGGAGAGTCCTACCATACAATTCTAAATGTTCACGAAAGGAGTTGATAATATCTTCCTTAGGGTCAGAACTGGGATGCCTCTCCTGAGTTACCGAAGGACTAGTCTCTGTCGACGCCATGTTAGCTGAGTTGTACCTTTTTTGATTCTGCTGGCCTGGTTTCTTGCCCTGATCAAGTGTTGACTTCTTACCCAAATCCTGTGCCCATTTAGGTTTTCCATGGAGATCCCAACATGTATCTTTCGTGTGTCATGTCTTCTGGCAGTGAGTGCACAAAAGTTTGCTCTTATCATCTGTTTTTTTTCTGAGTGTCACCCTTTTTAAAACCACCTCCGACATTTGTATCTGAATTTCCCCAGACAGATAGGGCAACTGACTCCCCTTCTACACCATTCATCACACTTCTTCTGCTTTCTTCTGACTGCACCAAGGCATACACCTCCTGAACTGATGGCAAGTCTTTACTACCCAAGATCTGCACCCTAATGGACTCATACGAAGGATTCAGCCCTAGGAGGAAGGCAAAAACTCGTTGCTGAGATACAAGTGACTTATAGGCCTTTGCATCTTCATCACACTTCCAATTCACATTCTGATAGTGATCAAGTTCTTTCCATATTGATGTCAAATCAGAATAGTACATCGAGAAACTCCTCTCCCCCTGCTTGCAAGTAGAGGATTCACCTTGTAGTTGATATATCTTGGCATAGTGTCTCTGCTCTGAATAGGTGGGCTTCGCTTGTTCCCATATCTCACAAGCAGTTTCAGCCCACATAAAAGTCTTCCTTACTTGTGGCAGCATTGAAACCAAGAGCCAAGACATCACCATACTATTCTCTTGGTTCCACCTATCATACTCAGCACTTCCATACTTCGGTTCCTTCACTCTCCCATTGATGTATCCTATTTTCCCCCTAGCAGTGATATAGAGTTTTATTCCCCTAGACCACTCAAGGTAGTTTAGACCATCAAAGGGAATAACAGCCATGGGAAAGCTCATATCCATTCCCCCACTCACTCCATTGTGGCTCCCTGAAATCTCTGAAGTAGCAGAATTCTCAGATGACATGGTCAAACAGATAATCAGTCCCAAACACCGGACTTAGGACCCCTCCTTACTCCACAAAACACTGCTCCACTCAGTCCACACCCACACACTTGGGTTTAAAAAACCAGGTTGAGCACAAATAGCACCAAATCCAGGACAAAACAGAGGTAGTATTCGGCAGATTTCAGACCTGTACAGTTTTAACAGTCCCAACCTACCAGAATTCCAGAATGTCTAATAGCCATTAATCGGCAGGAGAGATTCTTATCACTTATAATCCAATCGAATCATTGAGATGACAGGCCATCCTTGACCTACAGTTGTCTTAACATATGAACAGGATCACACGATCCAAGAAAAACAGGGGTATACAGATTCGACAGCATTCAGCCGCCCAGATTCATATGGTTTTCACTCGGTACATGACCAAGGAGGGTAAAGAAGAGAAAACGGGAGAACTATACCAGTTGTAGAGCTGTTTTTTCAGTCCAGGTTCAGATTTTTGTTCCGCCCAAGTTCAGCAAGTCTGTTCGATTTGTTCTCTCAGTAAAGGTTGTTCGATCTGCTCTCTTTAATCAGTATTCCCGCTCTGATACCATCTTGACAGTATGGCCGGCCAGAAATAAAAGAAAGAGAAGAGAAGAGAAGAGGAGAAGAAGAGAAGAGAGAAGAGAGAAGGGTTTTGCAATGTAACAGTGCTGGCGGCGCCAGCCTTTATTTTAATATATATAGGGCGGCAGAAATAACAAGGGAAAAGACCCTTGTGCCCCTGAGTACAATATCAGCCATAACAGAAAGGAAAAAACGAAATAAAAGAAACACTTTAACTAGTCAAACAGACCCTAACATCAACAACTGAATTATTTTAACAGAGCAAGAGGTGCTATTTTAGCTATGGGGGCCCATATCTTGCCACTACCATCAAGGTTGAGTTTAGAACTCAACAGTTGTCTTTACATGCCGGATATGGTTAGGAATTTAATTCCTTTATCAGTTTTAGATAGTGAAGGATATACTATTTCCTTCAAGAACTTTAGTTCAATTTATTTTGGAAATCAAATTTTATTGTTCTAGCATTGTAATGGATGGTATATATCTCATCAACTTTCATGGTTCCCTAACTTCTTTAGTAAAAAGAGCATGATAACACTATTTCCATTCCTAAAAGGTGAAGAGAACAAATAAATCCCAAGTATATGTGGCACCTGAGACTAGGTCATATCAAAGAGGACAAGATGAACAATTTGTGTAAGGATGGACAATTAGGTCCATTCAACTTGAGCCCTATCCAACTTGTGAAACATGCCTTCTAGGAAAAATGACCAAGCTATCCTTTGAAGGATATGGGGAAAGGGTTGTAGATATACTTGCTATCATACATAGTATGTGGGCCCCTAGGTGTAACTACTAAAGGCGGATATAACTACTTCATTACCTTCATTAATGATTACTCACAGATGTGTCTAAAGCCTTTGAAAAGTTCAAAGAATTCAGAAATGAGTTAGAAAAACAAACCGAAAATAGTATTTAAGGTTCTTTGATCAGATCGGGAAGGTGAACACCTTGGTTTCGAATTCTTGGATCACCTAAAGGAAAATGGAATTATCTCACAATGGACTCCACCAGGTACACCCAAATTAAATAGAGTATCTGAAAGAAGAAATCGCATGTTGGACATGGTGCGGTCCATGTTGAGTTACATTGACCTCTCAATATTGTTATGGGGATACCGATATGCCCTACTTACCACAACTTATATACTGAAGAGAGTGCCTCCAAATCCATTCCTACTACACCCCATGAGATGTGGTTTGCTAAGAAGCCAAGTCTTAAATGGAGTATCTGAAAGGAGAAATCGCACTATGTTGCACATGGTGCAATCCATGTTGAGTTACACTAATCTTTTTTTTTTATCAATAACTTTGAAACTATTTTGATTAAAATACTTTAAGATACAACCATAAGTTACAAAAGAAATCAGCATAGTAAGCTGACCCAGTACAGAATTACAAATGTGCCCAAAACATATATGTTCTTTGAACCCCTTGCTTTGCTAAGCTATCTGCCAAACTGTTGGAAGATCTCCTTACCCATCCCACCTGAATTGACATGTTCCTTGACATCCATTTAAATCTTCTGAAATCATTCTTCAACTGCCATGTCACCCCTTCCCCTTTCTGCAACCATTTTATCACAGTTTTTGAATCTCCCTCGATGATCAGTCTATTGATCCCCAACTCTTTAGCAATCTCAACCCCATATACTGCAGCTAGAAACTCTGCCCTTGTCACATCACCTACCTCCACAGGACCGGAGTACAGGGCAATGGTGGAACCATTTTCGTCTCTAATGGCCCCCCAATACCTGAAGGGCCTTGGATACCCACACAACTCCCATCAAAGTTTAGCTTCTTCCAACCATCTGTTGGAGGGGACCAAGTCTCAACAAACTGTCGTCTCATAGATGATGAAGCAGCAATAAGTCCCCAAACCCTGAAGAAATCTTCGACCTTAAAGGCTGAAAACAGCTTCAAACTTTTTACCCAATGAGCCACCCTCAATGTTATTGCTTCAACCAAGGCTTCCTTGCCTTTTTCTTTACTTTCAAAGATCCTATCGTTTTTTTCCTCCAAGATGTTCCAAAGTATTGCTGCTCTAGTACACCTCCAAAGAATCCTTCCCCTCCTTGTCATACCACTGATACCATTAGGGTTGAATAAGTCTTTCACCCTGTTAGGAGAGGACCACCTGCACCCAAAAAGGGAAGTAAACCAATTCCACATAAAACTGACAAAAGGGCAAGATATAAGAAGGTGGAAAACAGTCTCACCATTCAATTTACACAAGACACACCAATTAGGGACAAGCACCAATTTGGTCTTTTCCTTTGAAGTACATCAAAGGTGTGAATACAACCATGAGAAACTTCCCAATAGAAAGCACTGATTTTAGGGGGGATAGGAGGGCACCAAATTTCTTTGACTGGAAATTGAACAGAAGATTGTGTGGCAACCATCAAATGAACAAAAGATTTACAAGAAAAGGACCCTACAGCATTAGGACCTCACATTCTAGAATCTGACCCACCTTCCCCCAAACAAGCTAAACTCAACAATCCCAACAGCTCGGACACTGCAAGAAGTTCAAACTCTCTAAGGTTCCTGTTAAATCCAAAGTTCCAATTCAACCCTGGAAGATGAGATGGCTGACTTAGGAACTCTGAAATAGGCTTACCCTTGAACCTGGAAAGGTCATAAAGAGAAGGAAATTTCTCACCCAACGGAATATCACTGATCCACACATCCTCCCAAAATCTGATTTTTCTACCAAAAGACAAGTCATACCTGATAAAATTTAGGAAAGTAAGGAGAACATCATGGATGGCCTTCCAGAGAGCAGCCAAGTTAGCCCTATGGAGACATCTAGCATCCCATCCGTTGCTCGACATGCCATGAACACTTGCAACCACTCTGTGCCTTAATTTCTCATTTTCATTCGGAAACCTCCAAAGCCATTTGCTAAGCAAAGCCTGATTCTTGAGTCTAACATTCCCTATTCCCATACCCCCTTGCTCTTTCAATTTCCTCACCTTTTCCCATCTAACCAAATGATCCTTCTTTTTTTCCCCAGGCTCCCAGAGAAAATCCCTCATGATTTTTTCAATTTTCCTCACTATCCCTTGTGGCATCCTAAACACTGACATGTGGTACACTAGGAGATTTGCTAAAGTGGATTTAATTAGGGTTATTATCCCCCCAATGAGATATAGTTCCTTTCCATGCCGCCAAACGTTTCTCAATCCTTTCCACTACCGGAGACCAAAAGCTAGCGAATTTAGGGTTATCTCCAAGGGGTAAACCCAAATATTTCATTGGCCGCTCACCTTTCTTGCAGCCTAGGGAATTTGCCAGAACTCTCACTTCATCCTTTTCGACATTGATTCCAACCAATAAACTCTTTGACCAATTAATCCTCAAATGAGACATCCTCTCGAAGAGTTTCACAACCAACCTCAAATTTTCTACTCCCTCTTGCTTTCTCCATCACAAAAAATAAGAATATCATCTGCGAATTGTAAATGAGTGACTAGCACATTATCCCTCCCAATTGACCAACCCCTGAATAATTGCACACCATTTGCTTTTGAAATCAATTTGCTTAGGGCTTCAACAATCAGAGTAAATAGAAAAGAAGAAAGAGGGTCACCCTCCCTAAGTCCACAAAATCCTTCAAAGAAATCATACACTATCCCATTAACTATTACTGAAAAGTGACTTGTTTGTAGGCATCCCATGATCCACTTACACCACAAATTTCCAAATCCACATTTTCTCATAATTTCAATCAAGAAATTTCAATCCACTATGTCATAGGCTTTTTCCAGGTCTAGTTTGATAGCCACTCCCTTTTTCTTTTAATCTCTTATGAGCCTCCACGCATTCATTGGCAATTAAGATTCGATCAATAATCTGTCTATCCTACACAAAAGGCCCCTTGAGCTTGAGAAACGATTGGGGAGATCACCTTTTTAATCCTCAGAGACAACACCTTTGCTATCCACCTTATAGATACTAGTGACTAGACTTATTGGCCTGAAATCCCCTAGTTGGTTGGCATTAGTTTTCTTTGGGATTAGAGATAAAAAAGTAGAATTCATTCCCGAACTTATCACCCCTCTCCTATGGAATACATTAAACACTCTGATCAAATCTCCTTTAACTATGTCCCAACAATCTTGATAAAATGCCATAGTGAAACCATCTAGTCCTAGTGATTTTGATCTATTCATAGAAAAGATAGCTTCCTTGATCTCTCCCTCTTCAAACCTTTTTTCCAAAAATTAGACTTCAGACTCCTCCAAAGTCTCCCAAACAATGCCTTCAATCCTCCACCTTTCAATTAAGGGTCTTCTATAAATAGACCTAAAATGCTCTAACAATGTTTTAGCATTCTCCTCTTGGTCCGTAATCTCGTTTTCCCCCACTACTAAAGAAGTAATCATGCACTTTCTTCTCCTTCCATTTGCAATGGCATGGAAGAATTTTGTATTTCCATCTCCTTCTTTGACCCATCTCTCTCTTGACTTTTGCTTCCAGCATATCTCCTCTCTCAATAAGGTCTCCCCTAACTCTTTCTTCAAATTCCATCTCAGCTCCTTTTCACCTTCAACTAGAATTCCTTCTACCTCTTTTTTATCTAATGCCCCTATTTGAGAAATCAAATCAGCTTTCTTATCCTCCAATCTCCTAAACTTCTCCCTATTCCACTCCTTGATCTCCTTTTTCAACAATTAAAGCTGCTTTAGGAACTTTTGTCCTTCTCACATTGTAGGTACAGCCATACTATTCCACCAAACCTTGACTTTCTCTTTAATTTCCAGATGAATGAGCCACATATTTTCAAATCTGAATGGAGTTGAGCCACCATCACTGATTCTCTCAAACAAACAGATAGGCCAATGATCTGAGGTGATTCTTGGTAAATTTCTCCCAATTATCCCTAGCCAATGCTCTTCCCAGTCAGGTGAAACTAAAAACCTATCAAGCTTGGAAAGTATAGGGATGTTTGAAGGTTTAACCAAGTATAACAGGATTGCCCCAAAGGAATATCTCTTAACTCAAAAGCTTCAATAAAAGAATTAAACTTTCTCATACTCATTATAGTTCTTCCTCTACCCCCAGTTGTCTCACTCACAAACCTTACTACATTGAAGTCTCCCCCTAAACACCAAGGTCCATCCCAAAGTCCCCTAATGTCCCCAAGCTCCTCCCATAATTTCTTCCTTTCTTTATATGAGTTTGGCCCATAGACATTCATGAGAACCCATTCAAAACCGTCTTGTACACCCTTCAGCTTAATAGAAACTGAGAAATGGCTTACCAATTCTTCCAAACACTGGACTACTTCTCTCCACATTGTTATAATACCCCCTGATGCACCCCAAGAGGGAGCGAAGCTCCGGTTAATATTCCTCTCTCCCCACAAGCTTCTTATCTACTTCCTGAATTTTGGATTCTTAAATTAGAACGAAGTCCGGTCTCTCCTTCCTCAATGCCTCTTTGACTACTCTTTTTGTAATTTTTCCTAATCCCCTTATATTCAAGCTAATAATCTTCATGATCACACCAAATACTGACCCCAGCCCTGCCCTAGCCTATAGACCCCCTCTCCTTCTCCCTCCCCTAGCACTGAACTCCTTATCCCCTTCTACATCACTAATGAGTTTTTCAACTTCATTTAGCTTTCTTCTCCTCTTGCCCCCTTTTTCTTTGCTTACCTTATTTTGAGATTCCTTTTCCTTAATTTTTTTCCACTTTCAACCCCATTTTATCAGCCAAAACCACCACTGGGTCCTTTACACACTGATCTTCTTGGCTTCTTTTACTATCCCCCGCCTCCTTTTCTTCCTTCCCCTTAACTAAGACCCTCCCAGCCTCCTCATCACACTCACCTTCTTGGGATTGAATCCTTTTAGTGGTTTCTTTTTCCCCTTCTGTACCTATCCCTCTATCAGGCCCTGCTCCTTCCTTAGCCTTCTGCCTTCTTTCACCCCTAGCCTCAGCCACACCCACCCCTTCTTTCTCTCTCATTATCTCTCTCACATCACCCACATCTCCTAATCCCCTACTCATCTCTCCTTCTTCTGGCAAATTCATGGGCAAATCATAAACTTGGATGGGATATAACAAAACTGTAGGACCAACAAAACACATATTAGCATCAAAAACTTATATACTAAAGAGAGTGCCTCCAAGTCCTTTCCTACTACACCCCATGAGGTTTGGTTTTTTAAGAAGCCAAGTCTTAATCACATTAAGATTTGGAGATGCCTGACTTTTTCAAAGAAACTTAAGAGGGACAAGTTGGAAGCAAGAGTTGACAAGTGTAGGTTAATTGGATATTCCAAAATGTCATCTAGGTACTACTTCTATTTCCCTAGTGACCAAAATGTCTTGGTCAGAAAACATGTTGTTTTCCTTGAAAAAGAGTTTATTCAAGAAGGGGGCATAGGGAGGGAAGTTCAGTTCAAGGAGTTATCATGAGCCTCAAAACCTACAACATCCCATGTACACATTGTACCCGTAGGTAGATCTAGTAGAGTTTCTTTCCCTTCGAAAAGATTTGATTTCATCCATGTGAATGTAGAAAAAAGTTTTTCGAGGAGAAAGTGATCATGGAGATGATACTACTAGCTATTAGGAAGCAATGTCAGACATCAATGTGGAAAAGTGGCTTGGAGCCATGAAATTCGAGATAGATTCTATATACTCTAACAAAGTTTGGGATCTTGTCAACCCTCAAGAAGAAATAGTTCCTATTGGATGGAAATAAGTCTTCAAGAGAAGGATTGGCTCAGATAGATAGGTAGAGACATTTAGCAAGGCTAGTTGCACAAGGGTATCGTCAAAGACAAGGAGTTGACTATGAAGAAACCTTTTCACTAGTAGCCATGTTACAATCTATTAGGATTTTACTTGTGATAGAAGCATATCACAATTATGAGATTAGGCAAATGGACGTGAAGACCGCTTTTCTCAATGGTTACATTGAGAAAGATATTTATATGGAGCAACCAAAAGGCTTCACATCCAATGACCATAGTCATAAGGTATGCAAACTTAAGAGATCAATTTATGGATTGAAGCAAGCATAACGGGTATGCAGTTTTTGTTTCATAATTAGGGTTTCTATGCACCACCATGGGTGTGATCTTGGTTATTCAAGATTCTTTAAAATTTTTATTTCCACTACATCAAGAAAACAAAGGATCCACTAGAATCTCACACAGCATGCTAGATGCATGTGAAGGCAATATCATCCAAATAGTTGTTTTGGTTATATATGATTACATCTATACAATTAGGGTTGCAACTTGGGTGGGCTTGGGTTGGACTTTTGCCAAAATTTCATTGGGCCCAGCTAATGTAAAATGTTATCTCAGGCCAACCCAAGTTGCACCCTTACAAACAATCCAGCAAGCTTCTTATGGGGCATTAACTATATTGAGGAGCCACTACCAGGTGCAATGGTAAAATTTCAAGTAGACAAGTTTGAGAACATGCAATACAAATCTGACAACAGCCACTTTGTACAAAAATTGCCAAAGGTTGGGTCCTCATCCAATCCATCCCTCCCAAGACCCTAGAAAGCTAGACCATTGTTTGGTAATAGCCATTTTCATTAACCATATATTGACTTAAAAGGGAAAAAGACGAGAGTAGAGAACTTCAACTTCACAAGCTCAAGGTTCATTGAATCATCTGGATGAACTACTTTATATAAATATTTTATTACCAGCTAATTGTGGGCCCAACACCGTTCTCTACACCATGAACATGTCAAAGAAACTACTAATTGTTCTTGTAATCTATGTATGGAAGTTAAGAAATAATTACCATTTGATATTTAGGCTTGACTTGTGACTTTGAAAGAATGCAATGGAAGTATGGCTTATCTGAAAGATAAAACAATCCCTCATCTTTCCTCATGGTAGACTCTAGTTCAGGTTGAGCTTGAATCCCAGGCTAATGGTGTTCTGGAGATTGTGAGTATTTCCTTTTCTTACCTACCAAAAATGAAAGAAATGACTCCAATAAGAATTAGTAAACAGGCTAAAACTTTCTCATTATTATTTAACATTACAAAATGTGTTTTTTAACTATAAAAGACATATTGACATAGTAATATATGTACACCTTTATAATTTTCATGTTCAAAGAAACAACTAAGGATGTCAATGTCAGTACCACTTGCCAAAGGATCTAACTGCAAGATGTATCTAAAATTATCGATGGTGTTAGACATTGTATGCCCTTAGCTCCAATCAGATAGATGTACACAAACATTTATCAGTAAATGAATAAAGTACATTATTGTTTCATGTTCTCATTGGTGTGTTTCTATGAATTACGCCTTAAACTAGACACTTATGAGACTCGTGTTAGTTTGCAATGTTCTCAGCCATTGGATAAACTTGGGAAGTTTATCCTGACAACCTGCCGAATTGGTGGAGCAGCTTGTCTCAACTACGAGAGTTAGACCCCAAACACAACAAATGGGTGTTTGGAAGAAACATTGAACCTGGACCAATTTCCAGTTATTCCCTAGACCTTGAAGATAGATGGGCAAAACTGGAAAATTGCACTTAACCCCAGACTTGATTATAAAACTATACTAGGTTTTCGACTGAACTGTCTTTCATATGCCAACTAGTGAGATCCATCAAGGATCAAATATCTGGGTATGTTAGGGCTACCTGAGTATGTGATTATAGTAATAGGATCACCCCCTTTGTTAGACAAAGAGAGTATCAGGATTTACACTCTTTGATGGAAACTTAAATTGTCAATAGTGGATTTCAATTGTATTTGAAATACAATTTGCAAAATGTACTTATATGTTATATTACTATTTTAAGAAAAAGGTTTGCAAAAGATTTTAATCTCAGGATCCATCCGAGCAAAGAATGTGACATTGCATTTTGCAGTCAGGAAAAATGTCCTTCCCTATGGCAATGTTTTGATGATAATGGGCCAAGAGGTTAGGTGTAAGAGACAATTATAAGGTTAATTAACTGATGGGCTTTATCTTAAATGAGTTCGTTATCCTTGAGTGTTCATAGGGTGGTTAATCCAAGTATCATTTGTGTAAACGTTGGGCCCAAGCTGAGCCCAAGCTGATTAGGTTAGGGGTTCACTGCCCCTAAGCGGTGAATTTGGCCTAACCTCTTCCAAAGGTGGGATTCAACCTTTATGGACTTATGTGAGACCTTTGTGGGTCTCACACCAAAAACTATTTAGGCCCAGAGAAGCTATGCAATACCTTGGGACGTGAACCATTAAAGAAAATGAGGCTAAGGTGAAGGGAAGGGAGATCCATCATATGGATGGCCGAACCATGCAAGGTGGTTGGGCGAAATTTCAAAAAATTTCTTTCTCCCTTCCAGGAATCCTACTCCCTATTTTAGAAAAACTGCATTTTTCAAGGTTCGTTATTGAAACACAATTTTGAAACAAAAATTAAACTTCTTCTCAAAGTTGGTATATAAAGACAATCTTTAAGTGTAATTATTCCTTCTCTGAAATACAAATCTACAGTTCTTATAGTTGTAGCTGCAACTGTTGCAAAAGTCCCCAAGTATAGCATCACTTTTTCGTCACTCAACCTTCTGTTTGTCGTAAACCTCTACAATGTGTTACATGCATGAGTAGAAGCCCCGAAGTCAATACACCAAGAAGCAAAAGTGACTAACAAATTGGTTTCTATGACCAAAGATTCGAAATTACCTTGCTTCTTGGTCTCTAGATACTGAGGACAGTTCCTCTTCTAGAGACCAGTCTGCTTGTAGAAATGACATGCATCTAATGCCTTGTCCTTTTTTTGCTTTTTAGGCTTGCCAGCTTTCTTCTGAGGCTTCTTCTTAGCCTTACTCTTTTTCTTGCCCTACTTGCCACCTTCAACAAGCATGGCTATCGGTTTGTCCTTTATTAGTGAATTTAAGACGGCATCAATCTTGGTGTCATCATCTAGCCCAAAGCCAAGAGCCTCTAGTTCATTGATGTAGCCCATCATCTTAAGACAATGGTCATGAACCTGTTGGTTCTCAAACATTTGTGTGGTCATAAACAACTTTAAGACCTTTTGTTGAGTAGAACGATTCTGCTCTTCATACATCGTCCTTAGACTATCCATGGTATCCTTGGACACTTCGATCTTATCAAACCGTCTTTATATCGGATTGTCTAAGGAGGCTATGATATAACACCGGGCAAGAGAATTCTTCTCTTCCCATTCTTGATATTCCTTCTTACGGGACTCGGAAGCCCTGTCACCCAGACGTTCTAGTGCAGGGTTTTTGGCTACCTTGTCCAATTTCTCGAACGTCAAAACCAACATAAGGTTACGGAACCAGTCAGCTTAATTTGGTCCCTTAAGTTTGTTATCATCCAATAGTTTGGCGAATTGTCCGTTTGTCATTTCTGATAAAAGGCAAAATATTAGTCCACGACTTAAAATTGATTCATGTTATTTACATAGAAAGGGCTTTTATCTATGTTCCATTTCCATTTCTCAATCTCTAAGATTTCCCTCCTATCTCAGTGACGGAGACGTGATTATGTCTCTGGAAATGAGGGAAATCACATAGGTGTATGGAGCCAACTATTTCAACTACAAAGCCCCACCACTTTCTGTAAAGGATCATATCCACTCATCTTATGAGCTTTCCTTTTGGCCTCTGTCAGATAAGGTTCATTGCCATTTTACCTTTCTGTCTAGTAAGTGCTGACCCGTCATATTTGCGGACCCTAAGGTACCGTGAGAGAATCTTCCATTTTAGGATAGGCCCCTCCCACATCGGTTTATGACACCCCTATTATCTTATGAAGCAATCAAACAAATTGGATCAGCAAATGGATAGCCCAATTTTATGGTGCATCTCCTTATTACTAATATAGCCCATCTTCATGCTAATGACAGAAGGCCTTTAGAAAATTCATCATATGAATCTCCCTATTACATGCACTTATATATCTGGAGGGAACAAGTTGAAACGACCCTATATCTAATTTAGGTCAAACCAAAGTGGATCCCACTGACTTTCTTAAAGACAGATTCAAATGGGCCCAAAACGGGCTAGGGTTCCGCACAGTTCCTCTTGGGGAGGAAGCTGATCTGGGGCCCATTGAGAAGGGAGACCATCCAATGATCTTTAGGGCACCATGGCAATGATGTGCATTCAGCCATGGTGTTCGTAAAGAGCTACTCACATTTAAACATGGGCCAAGTAATTACGGCCCATGTATGGAATACATTCAGCACATCACATACATCCACATGCATGAAATTGATCCAATCAATCAAATAGATTGTAAACCCTAATTAATTAAAGTTAACACATTATCAGCCCATTAAGGCCATGTATTATCTAATAATATCTAGGTATATGGGCTAAACTGCAAAAAGCAGTTCGGCCCATATAGTTGTTATGCTGAAAATGGGCTATAATCTTACTTTAACTTAGCAAAACTGGGTTTTACAGGGGTGGGGCGAATTGCATCATGTGATGGGGCATCAAACCCTTGGCCCACAACAGAATTTGGGTCACCTAAAACGTAACCCATGGGACTGAGAATAGACCTCATCAAACCATGGGTTCGGTCCAACCAATTTGGACCAAACTAGGTCAAATTCGGCCAAGGGTTTGGTGTCCAAAACATTTTGCAATTTTCAAGAATATGATCTAAAATTAATTGCAGCCAAAAAAGACAATCAAGATTAGCAAGAATACATAATCAAGGGGTTGTAGTGTGAGGATCTTGGACAATCTGCAAACCTACAAGAAAAAGATTAATCGCAGATAACAGATTTATTTTCTACAAATCGCAGATTGCAGATCTTGTATCTGCTAGATTTCTTCTTCTCTGCGCTCTTCAGCAAGTCTTCCAATGTAAAAAAAAAATAGAAAAACCTAATTTTCTATTAATTACATCAGATCGAATCCTATACATTTTGTCTAAATATATATATATATATATATATATATATATATATATATATATATATATATATATATATATATATATATTTACAGACCAAAATAATAGAATAAAGAATCCCGGGTGCGCAGATCTTGGCGCCATAAAAGATTTCAATCTCCATCACACATACAGCCCAAATATTCAAGAAACAATCGCAGAACCATTCCATAATTATAACAGAATAATAAAGAATTAATTTTCAGATCATACGCCCAAAAACTAAAAATCGAATTCTCAAAAAACTGCCAGTTTGCGCAAATCGGGTAGAACAGTTTCTGCCCATTTGTGCAAGTTCAGATCTAGTCTAAATTTGGTTCAAGACTTGAACCTAGCTCTGATACCACTGAAGAGAAGGGAGATCCATCATATGGATGGCCGAACCATGTAGGGTGGTTGGGCGAAATTTCAAAAATTTTCTTTCTCCCTTCTGGGAATCCTAATCCCTATTTTAGAAAAACTGAGTTTTTCAAGGTTCATTCTTGAAACAAACCGGACCAGATCTGTAACCAAAATAAAGGGAGGGATATACCTGATACGGAATCCACAAACGTAGCTCCCAACGTAGGTGTTCACGCCCAACGAGGTCACCAAATTCTACCTCCACTGAAGACGACACAGCTTGAGATGAAGCAAGAATTGCAATCCTTCAGCAAGGATCACACAAGGGAGTGTGAGCACAACTTCAAATTTGATTTTTCTAGCAAAAATCAGAATCAAGATCAAATCTTGATCAGTCCAAGATTCTAGAGATCGAATAGGGTAGGGCGGTAAGAACAGAGGAAAGAATTGGATTCAGAAAAAGTGTTTAACAGAAGGAATTCGCCCTCTATTTATAACCTCTCAAGATCAACATCCTAATCCTATTAGGAAAGAGTTCTTTGATACAAATCTTTATTTGGATCTGAACTCTTAAGTGGATAAGACTTATCTTATCCTCTTGCTGATCCAAATCCAATTCAACATGGGCCTTTAGGCCCATTAAGTTATCAGGCTCACTTCCTTTTTAATTGTTGGTTGACTTGGCTCTCTTTGTATGGTGTGGGACCCTAACATTGATCTCCACAAAAGCCATATGGGTTCAGCCTAGCCTCTATTACAAGGCCTGGCTGAATTCACTACTGAACACAGTGAACCCCTGAGCCCATCAGTATGGAGGCCGAAGGACTATGGTCTTAAGTGAGATTAGCCTATCAGGTCTATAAGCCCTAAATGGTCTTACACTTAACCTCTCAACCCATAATGATCAAACACTGCCCGACAAGAGAGGACCTCTCCCTCGGCTGTAAGGTACAGTGTCGCGCTCTCTACTCAGGATGGATCCCAGGAATTAAAACCTTTGCAAACCTTTTTCATAAAAACAAAATATATATATATAAATATATTTTGCAAAACAAATCTCAAACAAGTTTGAAATCCACTATCGGCAGTTTAGGTTTCCATTAGAGAGAGTGTTGTCCTTGATCATTCACTTTGTTCGACAAAGGGGTTGATTTTGTCACTATGATCACCTACTCAGGTGAATTCTCGAACTGTCCCAACATACCCAGGTTTTGACCCCCGCAAAGGATCGCACTGATTGGCATATCAAAGACAACCCAATCCAGAACCTAGTACAATACCATAATCGATTCTAGGGGTTAGGTGTAACTTTCCAGTTTTGCCCATTTGTCTCCAAGGTCCAGGGCATAACTGGAAAATGGTCCAATTCAGAGTTTCAAGCAAACCCACTCTACATGTGCTTCGGGTTTCACCCTAGCAGCTGAGACAAGCTAGCCCAACCCACTTGACAGCACATTATTGTCAGCCTTATCAGGAAAAACCTCCCAGGTCTATCCAACGGCTGTGAACATTCTAAACTAACACGAGTCTCATAAGTGTCCAGTTTATGGGTAATTACACGAAAACACACTAGATATAACATGAATCAATTATGTACTTTTATTCATTTACAATAAATGTCAAATGTACATCAATCTAATTGGAGATAAGGGCATACACTGTCTAACATAAGGCCCATTACTAATATGATTAGTTATGAGATCGCATGACAACTTAAGTTGTCATGTGACTTGGGTTGAAAATGGGTATAGATCTGGGTATGGAGCACCCATTCTCTTATGAAGATAATGCTTATCAATTAAAGATAAAGTCCTAATCCAAATTTGATTTGGATTAGCACCTAATTAGATTAGGAGAGTGCTCCATATAAGAGACTGGAAGGAGAGGGACAATTTAACCCAGCTCTCCAATCTTTTGCTCTCTTCTCTTTTCCCTTGCCTCCCAAAAACCTTAATTCTAACCAACTGTGATAGGGGTTGATTTCCATCAATTCCCTACTATGTTTTTACAAGAAAAAGATCAAAGGATATCAGGTTCACACACCCACATCGATCCAAGCAAATCAGGGAACCGATTTTGTTGAAACGGTGTTATTGAATCGGCTTCACATATACACTGCGCCATCTTTAATTGAAGGTTGATTTTAAGACTGATATTGGGCATGAACTACCACACTAGGAGTTGTACACTATGGTCTCTATATAGGTATAATTTGTTAAAATTTGGGTTTTAAATCTGGTCCGGTTTAGTGCAAGATTGACCCCGAAATTTCAGATCTCAAAATCACCGAAAAATTGGTTCCCAGATTGGATTAGAAAATTTTGAAAATTCGGCTAGCCACCAAACCTGGTTCAGCCATGTGAAATCTGATTCCTAACCCTTCCAACAGATGGAACTAAGAATGGGGATCGCAAACAATAGGAAATTTGCATGGAAATTTTTGAAGAGAATGTTCAAATGCAACAAAATTAATTAGAACCAAGAATATCCAACCAATAAAAAACTCGTCAACAAATTTTAGAATATTAACACATTTAATTTCCATTTATTCAAACAAAACTTCATAAGAAATCAGAAACAAAATATATTTAGAAAAAGGAAAAGTTAAGGCAATATATGAGCTATTTAGTAGCACAATTGCATAAAGTATTAGATCACTCTACAATTACCTGTAACTCACTAGATTATGGAACATAAGTAATCACAACCTGAAATTTTGCAAGGTTGTTTTGTCAAGATAAAGACCCTATTGAACCAAGTAGAAGTAAATTGGACTTATCATCATTCATTTAATTCCTCAAAGAACATTAACTATCCTATTCTCTAGTAGACTAGACATATAGAAAGAGAATAGTATGTCCCACTCAAAAGCAAAATAGAAACAAATATAATTTTATTCTTTAGGACAAGAGCTTGACTTCTCAAAATTTGAGACTAGGATAGGGGTTAGTAGATAGAAAGCAAGGTCAATGGGTGGTGTAATGCCATGTGATTAGGCATCGTACACCATGTAATTTTCAATTCCTTCCTGCATCTTGCCTCTTCATTCTTCATATTTATATTGCAATCTGGTATGTTGTTACAATTCGATTACATTCTTGACTCTTGTTACAATGTGTTTACATCATTTTGTTTCTCATATAAGGGCCTGGGTTCCCCTGTTATAACAGTCCCCCCCCCCCCTCCCTGTTAAGCTGAACCTTGCCCTCAAGGTATGCGAGGAAATTGGTGTTGCAAGTGAGGGTAAGGCTCCCATGTGGCATCCTCCTATGGTAGATAAGTCCATACAACCAATGCTTCCAGTATTACATGAATGCCATTTTTGGCCCAGCAGAAGTCAATTATACATGATGGTTCTGTTTGCAAGTCCATATCAGCAATGAACTTAGGGAGGGTGGGTTGTGTGATTGCATGTGGCTTGAGGCAATTCTTTAGAACTAAAACATGGAAAACGGGGTAAACCTTGGAGTCTAATGGAAGATCAAGATGACAAACTAGTGATCCAATTCGTTCAACAATCTTGAAAAGCCCAAAAGAAACGTGGTGCTAGCTTGTTCCAATGTTATAGTGGAGAGGAATTTATATGGCAATAACTTTAGATAGACCATGTCACCAACCTCATAACTGACCTGGCGATGCCTGAGTGAGATTGTGGCATAGCTCCTTAAGTGTGGCATCCCGTTGCAGCAAATGGGTTTCTAGAGAAGCCACCAGTGTTGACCCTTATTCATATGGAAAAAGTGGTGGTGGGTCTCTGCCATATAATGCACGGCAAGGGGTATTATACCACCACTCTGGCCAATGTAACCAGGATGTCCATTGCCTTGGTTTGGACCTTGTGAAGCACCTTAAGTATGTGTCCACACATCAGCTGACCACCTCCTCTGTTTGTCCATCTGAGGGTGGTAGCTAGTGGATTTGTTCAAATGAACTCCTTGGAGTTTGCTCTCTCCAAAAGTTGCTAATAAAGATTGGGTCCCAATCTGAAACAATAAATTGTGAAAACCCATGAAGTTTGGCCACCTCTTTGATGAAGATTTCAGCTACTGTTGAGGCAGTGAAAGCATGGGCCAAGGCCAAGAAGTGGCTATTTTTGGTATCTATCCACCACAACCAAAATAACTGATTTTCCTACAGATATCGGTAAAGCCATGGCAAAGTCCATGGATATAGCTTCCCAAACTTGACTTGGAATGGGCAGTGGCTGCAATAGGCCCGCTGGTGATTGGGCCTCATATTTGCACTGCTGGCATACAGAGCATGCTGCTATGTGGCGTTGGATAGACTTTAGCATCCCCTTCCAATAGAATTGAGAAGATAGCCACTTGTAGTTGTGCAGCACCCCAAAGTGACCTCCTAGTGGGGAGTCATGGAAATAGCCCAACAACTCAAGTGGGCCGAATCTGATACTAGCATAATTGTCCTTGTAATACAGAATATTACCCTTGAGTGAGAAACCCGGTTTGGAGTGTGGATCTTGTACTAAATGGGCCTTAATTTGCTGAAGGTCCATACCATTTTCAGCACCCGATCTCAGTTGGTCCCACAATGTTGAAGTTGGTTGTAGTGGCACACAAATTGGTGTAAGTTGGGCTATGTAGTACTTGGCCGTCTTGACAGAGCATCTACCACCTTGTTGGAGGGCCCAGGCCGATAATCAAGTGATTAATCAAAGCCCATGAGTTTAGAAACTCAACACTGCTGATCTGGTGAGAGTATTTGTTGTTCAAGTAAAAACTTGAGGCAGTGATGATCAGTTCGGATGATAAATTTGCAGCCCAATAGATAGGATCGCCAATGTTGGACTACTAGTACCACCACTATTAATTCGCAAGTACACTGATGTGCTGCCTTATTGAGAAGATAAAGCCTTGCTGAAAAAGGCAATGGGTTGTCCATCTTGCATCAATGTTGCATCCACTATGAGACCCAAAGCATCACACTATTACAAAGGTTTTGGTGAAATCCGGAAGGATCAAAGCTGGTGGAGATGATACAGCTGTCTTGAGGGCCTCAAATGCTTCATGTGTTTTGTTGGACCAAGAGAAAGCGTCCTTCTTGAGCAAGGCTGATAGTAGAGCAGCAATCAGCCCATAACCTTTAATAAAGTGGCGTATCTTGTCAACCCCAGGAATGCCCACAAGTCCTTAATAGTAGCCAGTGGTGGCCATTGTCATATGCACACCACTTTTTCCAGGTCAGTTGATACTTTACCCTCTTCCACTACATGACCCAGGTAGTGGATACTTGATTGACCAAAGGCACATTTGGATTCTTTAGCATACAGCTTATTTTGTAACAAAATATCTAAAGTGTAACTAACAAATCCACCAAGTGTTGGGTCCAGTTAGGAATATATACAAAAATATCATTAAAAAACTAGAATGAATCGACGCAAATAAGGTCTGAATATGTCATTCATGAAACCTTGGAAGGTTGCCAATGTGTTTGTAAGATCAAATGGCATGACCAAGAATTCAAAATGGCCATCATGAGTCTGGAAGGCTGTTTAGGGGATATCGTCCACATGGACTCTAATTTGGTGATAGCCAGCCCTCAAGTTTAGTTTAGAAAAGACTTGGTCTTCCTTGATCTCATCAATTAGCTCGTCAATTACCGGGATTGGAAACCTGTCTTTAATTGTAATATTGTTAAGAGCTCGGTAATCAATGCAAAACCTCCATGACCCATCTTTCTTTTGAACTGGATAAATTTCTTAATTAACATCTCCTAGACTTGTTATTCAATTTCCTTTTTTTGAAAATAAGGATAGCGGTAAGGTCTTACATTTGTTGAAGGTGCTCCCGGAAAGAGAGGGGTCCTATGATCATGTTCCCATGATGGTGGTAATTCTGATGGCTCTTGGAAGAAAGCCGCATACCATTGCAGTAAATCTTTGAGTTGTTGCTGATAATTCTCTTGGCTCATGGCCCTATGGGCTTTGGATAATTCTGGGCTAGTATGGGTCTTGGCTGCCCTAGGTCTTGCCTGTCTTTGAGTAGAGATGAGAGGCTTGCTAGACCTAGTTTTCTCAATGGCTAACCATACAGGTATTGGATCCCGTTCTTCATAAAGTCCATGGTTAGACTGGCCCAATCACATAGCACTAGTCCCAATTGTCTTAACCACTGAATCCCTAACACAATACCTAGCCCACTCAGCTCCAAGGGGTAGAGGTCCACTATAAATTTTTGGCCCTGAATACTTATGTCATTACGGGTGCAAATAATGTCACATCACAGTGAGGTTCTATTGGCTACATGGACCTTGAATGCTACTATGGGCTGAATTGGCAACCCTAACTGTTTAACCAAGACGGTTGTCACGAAGTTTAGGGTGCTTCCACTGTTGATAAAGATTGTCACCAGCCAACCCTTCACCAAGCCTGAAACTCTCATGGTTTGGAGTGACGAGATGTGATTCAGTCTAATAAAAAACAGTAAAAATATTTTAGATTATAACAGAAGAGGAAGAGAAGAAGAAGAAGACAGCAAGAAGAAGGAAAGATGGAGAAAAAGGGAGACAGAAGGAGTTCGATAATCTCCTCTTCCACCTCTCTAATCTTTTATTAATCTTACTAAGATTAGATAAATTACAAGTCTGCCCTTGAGTGGGCGTCCACCTCATCAGCATACTTAGAAAACATAAAAAAGGACTAAAGGCCCATTAAGAACAAAACAACAAGGAAGAACTAACAATAAGATAGTAATGGGCTAGGGCCCATTCAGCCCAGTCTCTCTACACTCCCCCTCAAGCTAAGCATAGATATCAATCATGCCCAGCTTGCTTATATAGCGAATCATCTATCCTTTAGGAACACCTTTTGTCAAAACATCAGCCAACTATTCCTTTTTTTTTATCAATAACTGGAATTGATTAGATTAAAAGAATTTAGTTACAACGCTCCAAAGAGAGATAAATCTGCCAACTATTCTTCAGAAGCAATAAATGGCAGACAGACTTCTCCTAAAGAAACTCTCTCCCATATAAAGAGCCTGTCAACTTCTATGTGCTTAGTTCTGTATGCCGAACAGGATTATGTGCAATGTTGATAGCAGCTTGGTTGTCACAATATAGCATCATTGGCTTCTTAAGTCAATACCCAATTCTTCTAAAAGTGATCTCAACCACAAAAGTTCTGAAACTCCATGTGCCATTGCCCTATACTCTGCTTCAATCGAGGATCTAGCCACTACAGACTACTTCTTACTTCTCCATGATACAATGTTCCCTGCCACTATAGCACAATAACCTAAAATGGACCTCCTATCCTCAATACATCTAGTCCAATCAGCATCAGTGTATGCTTCTAGTTTTATGTGTCCATGCTTAGCAAACAAGATACCCTTCCCTGGAGTCCCTTCTAGATGACACAAAACCCTCTCAGCAATTGCTAAATGTGTATGTCTAGGAGAATGCATGAACTGACTAATTACATTGACTGCATAGGATATAATGGCCGAGTCATGCAAAGATATAATAAATTCCCAAGCAATCTCTAGAACACTCCCTTATCAGTCAATAGTTCACCATTAGTAGCTAATAGTTTATGATTGAAGTCTATAGGAGTGGAAGCTAGTCTAGCACCCAGTTTGCCAGTCTCTCTAACATACTTACATTGAGAAATGAAGATACCATTGGGGCCCTATGCTTGAGCAAGTGTTACTTCATCCTTGGCCAAAATATTATGTCTCATAATATCAAACTTGAGGTTAAGTCCTGTAAGAAACTCAAACACCCTGTTTCTTTCCACAAATTTTTTGAATGTCTCTGCATCCTTGGTACTCTCCCATACAACTGCTTCTATAACATCAATCTCCTACCATAGTGACTTCAACATTAAGTAGTAGACAGCTACACTCCCCTCCCCCTATTTTACATTTTTCACATCATTCTTCAACTTGTAGGCCCTTGCAACATTCAATTTCTGAGAATACATTACTATAACACTATCCCAAATCTCCTTGGCTGAAGTCATCCAAAGATAATGTTGACTTATGTGAAGCTGCATCCATTTCTCTATGTAGGATCAGTCTCTTCTGGTTTCTCCTTACTGCTCGTGAGAAACCCCAATTTACCTCTACTATAGACATGAATTTTTATAGATTGTGCCCCAGCCAAATAATTTGTTCCATCCAGCTTGATTGTAGTCACTCTTGTCAAAATGGAATCTACTAGACCAACCCCAAACACCAGGATCTACTTCATCTCACTTCCAGATTGCTCCATTGACCAAACAAAATTTAAAAAAAAAAAAAGAACAAGGTTTTCAAACTTCATAGACCTAACTGAGGTCAGTCCAACACTTAAAAGTCCCAAAACTAGGGTTTCACTACACTTGGCCTCCCGAGAGAAAGAGAAGCAGTAAGCGCTCCAACCAGAGCTTCCCGAACCTCTTCCAATTGTAACCGCCCACTTTTGATTCTCCAAACCCTCTACCAACTAGGCATAAAAGTTCTCTAAATAATCAGCAACTTATCTCTCCATACACTCTTCTAATCAAAGGGTGTATGGGAAAAGAAAAGAAAAACAAAAGAGAAGGAAGACCTGCTCTGATATCAAGATGTGATTCAGTCCAGTAAAAAACAGTAAAAATATTTTAGATTATAGTAGTAGAGGAAGAGAAGAAGAAGACAGCAAGAAGAAGGAAAGATGGAGAAGAAGGGAGAAAGAAGGAGTTTGATAATCTCCTCTTCCACCTCTCTAATATTTTATTAATCTTACTAAGATTAGATAAATTACAAGTCTGCCCTTAAGTGGGCATCCACCTCATCAGCATACTTAGAAAACATAAAAAAGGATTAAAGGCCCATTAAGAACAAAACAAGGAAGAACTAACAATAGGATAGTAATGGGCTAGGGCCCATTCGGCCCAGTCTCTATACATGATGAAAGCCCACCTAGTGCTTGGAGTGAAATTTCTAGTTTAATAGGCTGGATTTCTGTCAAGTCTTGCTTTTCTTGATCTATCATTCCTAGCAATCCCTCATTACCTTCATATTCCTCCCCCTTGATGTGTAGAACAAATGCTTGTTGTGTCTTACATCGATGGCCAGGCCCAAACTTTTCTTCACATTTTCAGCTCATGATAATCTCTTAAAGGGCATGAGAGGAAGAGCTAAGGTCAGTTTTCCCAATATGCTTCCTTCTTTATTGGGCCTTGTTATTGGCCCATCTGGCCTTGGTGGTTTCACTGTTGGAGCCCATGTTCAATGGATTCTCCTTGCCTCCGTTACCTTTTCTTCCTGGATTTGAGCAAGGTTTGTTGCATCTAATACAGTTGCAAGTTGCACCACCTTCACCTCTAGTCACAGTTCTTCCTTGAGGCCCTGCCACAAATGCCCTACCAAGGTCTCTCCTGCCATCCTTGCACCATGTTTACCAATCTTTCGAACTCCATCTGGTACTCTCTCACGTTGCTAATCTGCCTTAGTTTTGCAAGATTCTCATCAAAATCCTCATAACCTAAGGCTCTAAATCGTACACAAAGGGTGTTGGTGAAGTCCATCCAAGATAATCGTGGATGTCCTCACCGGTACCACTGGTACTAGAGGATTGCTTCCCCTTCTAGGTAGGGCTGCAAGGGCTACTCGATCATGTCCTAGTGTTTCATTGTATTCAAAAAATCTCTTGGACTTGTAGATTCAAGAAATCGGATCATCCCAAAGAAGATTGGAAAGATCATCTTGATGTTCTTGTCCGTACTTGAGCTTCCCTGTCTCCTACTGCCTTGGCTACCCTCCTTGCTCAACGTCCCTACCCACTTCTAGCATGCTCTATTCCAAATGGCATAGGACGATAGTCATTATTTCTTTGATTTCTCATACATCACTGGAGACACGGTGTAGCTCAACCCCACCTGACCAACTCTTGCCTTTGTGGCTCTTATTTGGCATCCAAGCTCTAATACCAAATTGTTAGGAATCTACCTAACTTTAGGTTCTTTCAAGGGAACCAACCTCCAAAGAAATTAGAGAGGGAGAGAGAAAGAGATGACTGGATGAATTCCTTCCTTGTTTATATTGCAATCTAGTAAGTTGTTACAATTCGGTTACATTCTTCTTACAATGTGTTGACATCATTATGTTATATTGTTGATGTGTACATCTCGTCTTATATACCTCATGCACCGGTTGCCTGTTCTTATATAAGGGCCGGGGTTCCCCTATTCTAACATTAAACCTCTCCTTCAATGGCTCAAAGAGGGCTGAGATGGGCCAAATTCATTCAGCCACCAACTCCACAAAGGAAGAGGGGTGAAGTTCTTTTCTCAAAGGGATTCTCTACTCCTCTTTTTGAATTAGGAGGTCATATGGGGCAGAGATACTAAGATACATCTCTCCCTCTGTTAACCAGTTAACCTAGACCCCTCTAAGTCCTACTTTTAAGGAGAAGGGGACAATCTTGAGATGGAACCCTCCCCCCTTCACCATCTCAAATGGGGGTCCTTTCACCATGCTAATACTGTTATAAATAGAACAGCGGGCTACAACATAGATCAGTCTTGAAACCAATAAAGAATACCCGTTCAATCACACAATAGCATTGCAATAAACCATAGGCATTCCTTCCCCCCTTTGCTTGAATGTGCTACAACACATGGCAGACTAAAGACACATTCCACAATTGAAGCTAGCAGAAAACAAACACTATTTCAATTGATAAAACATGCAGCACACGAAATGGTTTAAGCCATGCAGAATCTTCAAATAAATAATAATGCTTTGAAGCCAAGAGGCCATCGTGCATGTTGCAGTTCTAAACAACTTAATAAACAGACTAGATAGAGCTTCAAATGACTCAGCTATCCTTGCAAATTCTAGAAATAAAGGCTGCAATTATTCACTCCAAGGGCAGCCGAAACCAATAGAGGGAGATAATATTCAGGCCACACGGTGGTTTTTTATTTTTTATTTTTATAATAGATGAATCATTAAAGAGAAGCTGATAAAATCCAGAGATGCAGTAGGCAATAGTCAGGTCACACAGTGGTTATAACCATGTTACTCTTTTCCTTCGGACATATCACATTAAAACACAGAGATGAAATAGGCAATTCCAAAACCGAAATCATGGAGACGGCATCCATCCCAAATTGAAACATTTAAAACAGTGAATAGTGCTGTCAGTAATCGGTTCACAAGGGGAAAAATAAAAAGAGAGAGACTAGTAAATGAAATAACAAGAAACTGAGAAAGGAACAAGAAAAAGGATTAAGCATTGATCTAGTTGACACGAACAGCAGCATATAAATTTATTCAAGCAGAACGAGATATTTGCCATTGACTTTTATTCCAGCAGATTAGGGGTATCGGAGCTTCAAAGCCCTCTCATTGGTCATGCCTGAGGCATTTCGATGAGATACTGGACCTGAATATTGGCCTTTACAAAACAGCGCACTAGAGAGTCACAGCCGACCAAGCCCGCAGCTATCATCGATCTCGTCGGGTTACAGATCGAAATAAATCGGCAATAGGACAAAAAACGAGGGAGGTGTTTTTACCTTTCTCAATGTTGCCTTTATAGATACTTGATGGAGGTCGTTCTTGAGAGATGCAGCACCTTCAGAGCTCGATTCAGCCTGGTATGGCAGTTTGGGAGTAGGATGTTCGGCTGTTACAAGGCACTCAAACCTCTATATAGGGAGTTGAGCGCCGAAAAGAACCCATAACGCAGAATCGGTGAAAGCTTAATCACGCCCCCAACCATAGTTACTTCTACCCCGGTGAAGAAGAAGAATTTGCAAGGGCGGCAATGGTGGCGGACCTGGATTTGACAGCGAAAAAACCCTACCCAGAACAGGGTTTCAAGCAATGAAAAGAATAAGAAGAAATTGCAGGGGCAGCAATGCTGGCGGACCTGGATTTCACAGAGAAAAAAACCCTACCCAAAACAGGGTTTGAAGCAACGAGAAAGTCGGAGTGAAATGGGAGAGAGAAGAAGAAGAAGAAGAGGGAGGGGTGAACGCCGATGGAGAGGTTGCCGGTGGTGGACCGGCGGTTGCTGTCATCTTTAGTGACAATGGCAGTGTGCTCTGGTTCGGTTTAGTTTTAGAAAACCGGGCCGGACCGCCGGTTCGTCTATATCCAAAATCGGATTGAAAAAAAACCGGCCAAACCGATTTGACAAAAAAACTAAGGGGATGTTTGGAACCATGACTGTTTTTTAAAAAAAATGATGCCACGTTGGATCCACATAGGCGTTTCAACAAATGCCCATGTATCTCATTATTTGGTTCACCCGATTATTAAAAAATCTGGCTTGCCTCGAAAATCAGGACCCCACCAATGCATGAAATGCCAAATTTGGTGCTTCATGCATCGATGAACTATTTCCCCCAACGGGGTTGATTGATGTGTATCCTATATGGTGCTTATCTGTCAATACATACACGAAAAACAATGATAAAAATCACATTATCAAACAGTATAGTGTTGCTTACTGCCTACAAAACATTCTTTTGTAAAAAAATAGATTTTAAAAGCATGGGCATTTTCAACTAAAAAATTTAAGTGTTTCAAATAAATAATTTCGAATGCTTTAAAACTTTATCAAATTAAAATGGATTTGGGATGCTAGACCGAAGGTCCCGATAAAAAATAGTTAATTTTCTTGTTTTAAGATTAAAGGCACGTTCATTCAACTTTCAACAAGATTGCATATCAAAATGGAGTATCGACCTTAGGAGGTGATACCCAAGTTTTGGAAACATGTTATTAAGTCGGTAGCAAGTTTGTGAGCTAATTGATTACAATCTCGATACGGAAAGAGAAAAACGAGACAGCAAAGATCTGCACCATATGGTATAATCTTTAATGAAAGTCTTGGTGGGAATTGAGCAAATTCACAATAATTCTTCAATCACTCTCAAGATGTAAAGCTTGTAAACCCAAACTTGAGCCATCAATAATCCTTCCATAATGGCAAGAGATTTCGTTTCTTCCCTATAATAGGAAGCAGCCTGAATTAATATTTCTAATTTTATGGTTTTAATATTTTACATTCATTATAATAGTTGGTTCTTTCTTGTAAGACCACAAGCATGCACATGCTTATCAAAAAAAAGCATTCACATGTAGGGGTGAGCAAAAAAAACTGAAAAACTGAATCGATCAAAAATCCGACAGTTTCAGTTTGGTTTCGGTTAACCATTTAAGAAAATCGGTGACTAACCGAACCAACCGATATATATACAGTAATATATATTTATTATAATATTATTGATGTCTCATTGTGACACTAGCAAGTACACATCGTTCAAGTAATAAAGTAGTGAATAAAGTATCGTTACCACGAGGATTTAGGAAACAATTACCAATACTAAATTGGGAACTTCTTATCTGATCAACAATAAATCAAAACTTTATTCAAAAGCTAAAAATCCTAAACTAAAATCTATCTAAATTATTGGCCCAATTGCCTTCAATTCAGGTTAGAAGAGTAAACAGTTAATATTAATCTCAGAATTCAGCAATCAATCAAATTGAATCATTCGAATAGATTGTGATTGAGCCTTGGTTTGGTATAACCCCAAGGTCATGAACAGCCTCTCTCAAGCGCATGTTCATCCTATGCATGAGTGACGGTTCTTCTATCTCTACCAAAAATCTAATCATTCATGCATACAATTCTTCAAATACATCTAACGCATCAATTCAATTCTGAATTGATCACCAACTGAATTGTGCAAGTTATCTCTAACCCTGCATGCAATTTAGTTCTTGAATAGTTTATCTGAATTCCTAGAGTCTTTCTCAAGCACTCTAAGAATTCCAAGCTTAGATCAATTCGTCCAATCTAAAAATTTGCAGATCTGAATTTTTTTCTCCCTCTTCCATTCTTTCTTGATGTAATTAAGTTTGTAAAATTTCAGATCAGCGATCAATTTCTTTTTGATTCATTTGAATGTGTGAATTGTTCTTGAAGTTTCTTGAATAGGGGTTAATTGTAGATCAATTCAGCCAATTAAATTTTCAAAACTCATATATGAAATTTCAGATCTGAGATTTCAAGATCTAAATTGCTTGAAAGAGAATTCAGATCTGCAAATTTTCAGATTGGCCGAATTGATCTAAGCTTGAAATTCTTAGAGTGCTTGAGAAAGACTCTAGAAATTTAGATATACTATTCAAGAACTGAATTGCATGCAAGGTTAGAGATAACTTGCACAATTTAGTTGGTGATCAATTCAGATTTGAATTGATGCCTTAGAAGTGTTTGAAGAAATGCATGCATGAATGATTAGATTCTTGCTAGAGATAGAAGAACCGTCACTCATGCATAGGATGAATATGCGCTTGAGAGAGGTTGTTCATGACCTTGGGGTTATACCAAACCAAGGCTCAATCACAATCTATTTGAATGATTCAATTTGATTGATTGCTAAATTCTGAGATTAATATTAACTGTTTACTCTTCTAACCTGAATTGAAGGCAATTGGGCCAATAATTTAGATAGATTTTAGTTTAGGATTTTTAGCTTTTGAATAAAGTTTTGATTTGTTGTTGATCAGATAAGAAGTGCCCAATTTAGTATAGGTAATTGTTTCCTAAATTCTCATGGGAACGATACTTTATTCACTACTTATTACTTGAACGACGTGCACTTGCTAGTGTCACAATGAGTCACACCAGAGAACTCCTAATGGGATTAGGAGGTTTCTTAATCACTAAGAAAGAAAGGGGAGAAACCCTAATTCGAATGACAAGAATTCGAACCTTAAGGAAATTCGCAGAGAATACTCTGCAATTAGAGATTGGATCTCAAATAAACCCTAGAGAGGTGAAAGCAGTTCACTACCTTCTTCTCTAGTCTTCTCCTCCAACAGTCGCCACCATCTACTACCAGTTCGATATCTCTGTGAGGGAAAAGATCAAGAAAGCTTCTTGATATCAGTCTTTGCTGAAAAGATTGATCGTGTGTAGTGCTCATTGCTTCCATCGAGTTCTTCATAAGGACCCGGTTCGTGGGATGAACACTACTGGTTCTGCTCCATCATCACTGTGTCATCTTCAGTGGGAGCGGTTCTTGGAAGTTTCTTTGGGCGTGAACACTGACATTGGGAGATACTATTTCTTCAGATCATGTATATCCTTTCCCTTCTCTTTTGGTTCAGATCTGGTTCGGTTTTGGTTCAAGTCAGATCCTTGAATACTGTATTCTAAATTTAGGGAATATGATTGTCAGTTGGAAGAAATGTAAGAAATTTTTTGAAATTCGCCCACCCATTTTGCACCCTTTTGGCGTCCATATGATGGATCTTACCATTCTTTCAGAACTACCACAAAATAGCAGACAAAACTCTTTTGTCCTCCGAAGGTAATTTGAGTATGTTCTTTACAGTAGTCCAATGCTTCTGTCCTAGGTTTGACTAGTATCTACTTACTACACTCACAGCCTGAGCAGTGTCTGGCCGACTGCACAATATGCCATTCATGATGCTCTCTACGACTAAGGCATAGGAAACTTCTTTCATGCCCTCAATCTCCTCAAGAGTCTTGGGAGACATACCCTTGGAGAGAGTGACTCCGTGTTTGAAAGAGACAAATCCCTTCTTGAAGTTCTCCATATTGTATCTTTTGACAATCTTATTAATGTAAGTAAACTGGGATAATCCTATTATCCTTTTCGATCTATCTCTATAGAGTCGAACTCCCAAGATGTAGGAGGCTTCTCCAAGATCTTTCATGGAGGATTATTGCGAAAGCCATACCTACACCATAGTTAACATTTCTACATCATTCCCAATGAGTAGAATATTGTCTACATACAGAATCAAGAACATAACATTATCTTCCATTGATTTCCTGTAAACACAGGGCTCATTCGGATTCTCCTCAAAGTGAAAACTGTTTGATGGTGGAGTCAAATTGGATGTTCCAACTTCTTGAAGCTTGCTTAAGTCCATAGATGGATCGATTAAGTTTACACCATGTGTTCCTGACCTCCATCAATGAAATCTTGCGGCTGCTGCATATAGATATCTTCAGTAAGATCTCTATTCAAGAACGCAGTTTTGACATCCATTTGCCAAATCTCATAGTCCTAGTGTGCTGCTACAGCTAGCAGGATCCATAAAGATTTAAGCATGGCCACCAGTGAAAAGGTTTCCTCATAATCGATTTCCTCTTTCTGAGTGTACCCTTTCGCTACAAGACGAGATTTGTAGGTCTCAACCTTTCCATCAGAGCCCTTTTTCGTCTTGTAGATCCATTTTCAACCAGTTGCTTTGACCCTAGGGGGGTCTACGAGAGTCCAGACCTTTTTGGTTTTCATTAAGTCCATCTCGGCTTTAATGGCATCTACCCACTTTAGGGAATCTATATCCAACAAAGCTTCCATATAAGTCCGGGGATCTTCCTCACTGATCGTGGCTTCCATCAAGTAACTTTCTTGATCATAGTCACAACGAATTAGAGGTCTAGAATACTGGGGTAGACCTTCTAAGTTAGGTGTTATCTGGAACGTGTGAGACATCTGCCATTAATCTTGAGCTCTCCTCATCAAGAACAATTTCCTGATGATGATTGTCTTGGATGTAATTGAAGGGAAGGGAGATCTATCATATGGATGGCCGAACCAGGCAGGGTGGCTGGGCAAAATTTCAAAAATTTTCTTTCTCCCTTCTAGGAATCATATTCCCAATTTTAGAAAAATTGCATTTTTCAAGGATCGTTCCTAAAGCAAACCGGATTAGATCTGGAACCAAAATAAAGGGAGGGCTATACCTGATACGGAATCCACAAACGTGTTCATGCCCAAAGAGGGTACCAAATCCTGCCTCTAATGAAGATGGCGTAGCTTGAGGTGAAGCAAGATCAGCAATGCAGTCCTTCAGCAAGAATTGCAATCCTTTGGCAAGGATCAAGCAAGGGAGATGAACACGAATTCAGATCTGATTTTTTTTTTTGCAAAAATCAGAATCAAGATCCAATCTTGAGCAGTCCAAGAATGGAGTTCGAACAAGGTATATGGCAGCAAGAGCAGAAGGAGGAGGAGAACTGTAAGCAGTGTGTAACTTTTTAGCAGTTCGCTCTCCTTTATTTAAATAGAACTTTAAGAGCTTATCTCCCAATCTGATTAGGAGTTTCCTAATCTAAGTCTCTATTTGGATCTAGACTCATTAAGCGGATAAGACTTATCCTCTTATCCTTATCTACTGATCCAAACCCATATTTAAACCCAAATTCGCCCATATTGATTAATCATATAAATCTTGGGCCCTAGGCCCATTAAGTAAGTGGGCCCTAGGCTTAAAGGGATCAACTCCTAATCCCATAAGGAGTGGCTCATCAAAATCATATTTGGATCAGAAGTCCCTTTAAGTGATAAGGGATAACACCTATTTTATTTGTAGATTAGATCAACCCTCTCCTAATCCTATTAGGAGGCTCCTAAATCTAAATCTTATTTAAATCTTGGACTCTCTGAGTGGATAGGGTCTAGGCCCAATCCTATCAACTGATTTAATCCCAGATCCGCCCCTCATTTAAACTGATCAAATCAGTTCAGTTCAAAATGGGCTTTTGGCCCATTAAGGTTGTGTGCTCACTTAGCCTTCCAAGCTGCTGCCCAGTTGGGCTTCCTTGTATGGCGTGGGACCCAAACATTGATCTACACATCAGCCACATGGGTTCGGCCCAGCCTTTGTTACAAGGCCTGGCCGAATACACTGCTATGGACAGTGCACCCCCTGAATGTTAGACAGTTTTTATGCCGTTAGCTTCAATCAAAATGATGTACCTTATGAGTTTATTGTAAATGAATAAAAGTGCATATTTGATTCATGTTCCCTTGGTATGTTTCTATGTAATACCCTTAAACTGGACACTTAATGAGACTCGTGTTAGTTTAGAATGTTCACAGCTAGTGGGTCGGTCGGGGGAGACCTATCCTGATAAGGTTAACACTGTGGTGGCACCAAGTCGGTTGGGGTGGCCTGTCTCAGCTGCCAGAGTGAGACCCTAGGCACATACAGTGTAGGATTAATTGAATCTTTGAACTGGACCAGATTTTCAGTATTGCCCTGGACCTTGGAGATTGATGGGCAAAACCGGAAAGTTACACCCGACCCCTAGACTCGATTATGATACTGCACTAGGTGTCGGATTGGGCTGTCTTTGATGTACCAATCAGTGAGATCCTTAGCGGGGGTCAAAACCTGGGTATGTTGGGACAGTTTGAGAACTCATCTGAGTGGGTGATCATAGTGATAGGATCAGCCCCTTTGTTGGACAAAGGTAATGATCGGGGATGCACTCTCATTGATGGAAACCAAGACTGCCGGCAGCCGATTTCAACCGTTGAGATTTGTTTTGCAAAGTATATTTTATATGAGATATAAAAGTATATATATTATGGTTTCTAAAATGTTTGCAAGAAGGTTTTAATTCCCGGGATCCATAGAAGTAGAGAGTGCAACACTGTTCCTTGCAGCTGAGGGAGAGGTCCTTTCTTGTCGGGTAGTGTATGATCATTATGGGCTTAAAGGTTATGTGTAAGACCATTGAGGGTAATACCTGATGGGCTAATCTTGCATCTGTCCACAGTCCCTGGGTGTTACAAGGTGGCTTGGCCCAGGGACCACTTAGGGTAAGTGTTGGGCCCATAGATCCCATTTGATGGGTTTCAGGGGGTGCACTGTCCATAACAGTGTATTCGGCCAGGCCTTATAATAAAGGCAGGGCCGAACCCTTGTGGCTGATGTGTAGATCAATGCTTGGGTCCCATGCCATACAAGGAAGCCCAACTAGGCAGCAGTTAGGAAGGTTAAGTGAGCATATAAGCTTAATGGGCCTAAAGCCCATTTCGAACTGGGCTATTTAATTAGTTAATTATGGGGCGAATTCTAAGATGGATTCGCAGATAGGATAGGGTCTTGACCCTATCCACTCAGAGAGTCCAGATTTGAATGTGATTTAGATCTACAAACCTCCTAATGAGATTAGGAGAAAGCTAATCTAATCTGTAGATAAGATAACGGTTTATCCATATCACCTAAAGAGAGGGCTGATCCAAATATGATTTGGATAAGCAGCTCCTAATTGGATTAGGAGCTGATCTTTTAGGTTAACAAAAGGAGGGGGCGGCAGCCTTTAGAAGACACATAATCAGATCCTCTTCAGAGCTGAAATCACAGAAGAAAGAATTAAGCGACCCTGCAAAATTCTTTCTTGCAGCCTCCTTGTTCTTGCCGCCCTGTTTGCCAGTTCGATCTCCAGTTGTGGGAGAAGTCAAGATTTGATCTTGACATCAGTTCTTTGAGAAAGAATTGATAGGAAGCTGTGCTCACGTGCCATCCTGTTGTTTCTTGCGAAGGACAAAATTCTTGAAGAAGAATACTACTGATTCTGCTCCATCCTGCACTGCGCCATCTTCAGTGGGAGCAGTCTTTGGATCCTTCCTTGGGCGTGAACACCTTCATTGGGGGATACTATTTCTCCCTATCAGGTATAATCCTCTCCTACTTCTTTTGGTTCAGATCTGGTTCAGTTTATGGTTCAAGATTGATCATTGAAAATATGATTTTCCAAATAGGGAATGCGATTCCTAGTTGAAGGGAGAGGAAAATTTTTGAAATTCGCCCTCTAATTCTGCAAGATTAGGGCGTCCATACGATGGATCTCTCATCCCTTCAGTGGTATCAGAGCCAGGTTCAAATCTTGAACCAATTTGTTTCAGATCTGAACCTGCGCAAATGGGCAGAAGGCGTTCTACCCGATTTGCGCAGATATGGGTTTTGGGAAATTTGTTCCCAAATTAATGGGCGGATAATCTGAAATTAATTTTATATAAATCTGATTATTATTTAGAACTGTTCTTTATGATTTTCTTGATTTATGGGCTGTTCGTACAAGTGGAGATCGAAATCAAGATTTGCGCAGGGAACCTGCGCTTTTGCAATTTTTGGATTGCTTTATTACATTTGGTCTGTAAAATAATTTTTTTTTATTTTTTAGACTGAATGTATAGGTATTCGATCTGATGTAATTATTAATAGAAATTTGGATTTCTATTTATTTTATTTTTGGATCGAAGATGGCGGCACAAAAAAGGAGATTTCGTAGAGAAGGAGATTTCGCAGATGGAAGAATTACGATCTGCGATTTGCAGTTTATGAAACTGCAAACTGTGATCTAACCTCTGTTTTGTAGGATGGATCGTGCGAACAACCCTGTTTGACTGATTCTTGATTTTCTTTTATCAGTATTTAATTTTAGATTATTTTATTGAATTAAAGATCAAACCCTAGACCCATTCGAACCAAGATTGGTTCAAACTGTTTGGACTGAATCTAGGGTTTAATCAAGGCTGAAAGTCAGCCCTAATTTTCCCACTAATGGGCCTGAGGATTGATGTTTAATTAAATGGTTAATTCGGCCCAACCTGTAAAGGCCCAGTTTTAAATAGTTAAAACTGCTAAAAGCCCACTTAACACATAAAGCTATATGGGTTGAACCATTCGGCCCATATACCTAGATAATATTAATGGTTAATATTATGGATTTAAAATGGGCTTCAAATGGGCCTTACAGATGTTTAATTGATTGGATCAATTTATCCCTGCAAGAGATGTATGGATGTGTGATGTGCTACGTACATGGGCCATAAGTGCTTGGCCCATGCTCAATCGACAGTGGCTCTTGCGCACACCATGGCTGAATGCACATCATTGCCATGGTGTCCCTTTTGGTCATTGGATGACCTCCCTTAGTGGTGGGCCCCACACCTCATCAAGAGGTTACGTGCAGAACCCTAACCGATTTAGGCCCACCGAAATCTGACTTTGTGAAAGTCAGTGGGAGCCACTTTGGTTTGACCTAAATCAAACTAGGGCGTAATTAATTGTTCCCTCCAGCTAATATGAGTGCATGTGATAGGGAGATTCATATGATGAACTCTCTAAAGGCCTTCCATCATTAGCATGAGAATGGGTCCTTCAGTAATGAGGAAACGCACTAGAAAATGGGCTATCCATTTGCTGTTGGGCTTGTCTGAGTGTTTCATAAGATGATAGGGGTGTCATAGACCGATGTGGGAGGGGCTTCACCAGAAAATGGAAACTCTCTCACGGTACCTTGGCGTTCACGAATATGATGGGTAAGCACTCACTGGACAGAAAGGTTTACCTGAAAATGACTCTGAACCTTGTCTGACAGAGGCCAAAGGGAAAACTCATATGATGAGTGGATATAATCCTTCACAGAAAGGTGGTGGGGTTATGCAGCTAAAACAGTTGGCTCCATGCACCCTATGTGATTTCCCACATTTCTAGAGACAACCCGTAGTCTCCGTCACTGAGAAAGGAGGGAAATCTCATAGATGAATAAATGGAAATGGAACGTAGATTAAAATCGATATCTATGAAATGAACATGAATCAAATTAGGTTGTGGACTGATATTTGCTCTTTTATCAGAAAATGGCAAACAGATCATTTGCAAAATTGCTTGATGACAACAAGTTGAAGGGCCCAAACTATGCCGATTGGTACAGGAACCTTATACTGGTCCTAACTTCTGAAAAGTTAGACAAAGTGGCAAAGAATCCTGCCCCGGAGCATCCGGGTGATAGGGCTTCTGAGGCCCGAAGGAGAGACTATCAGGAATGGGAGGAGAAGAACTCCCTTGCCCGATGTTACATCATTGCCTCATTAGACAACCCGATACAGAGGCAGTTCGATCAGATCGAACTTGCCAAGGATATATTGGAAAGTCTCAGGACGATGTATGAAAAGCAGAATCATTCTACTCGACAAAAGGTCTTGAAACAGTTCATGACCGCACAAATGTCCAAGAGCCAGCAAGTTCACGACCATTGTCTTCGGATGATGGGATACATCAACGAATTGGAGGCTCTTGGATCCGAGCTGGACCTAGCGACCCAGATAGATGCTATCCTTAATTCTTTGCCTCCTTTAATCCGTTCATCATGAACTATAACATGAACAAGCTGAATGTCAGCTTGCAAGAGCTCAGCAATATGTTGCAAAGAGCTGAAGAGCTGATTAAAAAGGATGAGCCTGTACCTATGCTTGTTGAAGCGGGAAGATAGGCAAGAGAAAGAGGAAGGCAAAGAAGCCTTAGAATAAAGCCACTAAGGGCAAGAAGCAAAAGAAAGATAAAGCATCAGATGCTTGTCACTTCTGCAAGAAGATCGGCAACTGGAAAAGGAACTGTCCTGCCTACCTGGAATCCAAGAAAGGTAATTTCGAAACTTGTGTTATAGAAACCAATTTATTGGTAGCTTCTGCGTCCTAGTGTATTGATTCTGGGGCTTCAACTCAGGCGTGTAACTCACTGTAGGGGTTCAAAGTAAGCAGAAGGCTGAGTGAAAGATAAGTCACACTCTACTTGGGGACTACTGCAACTATTGCAGCCGCGGCCATAGGAACCATAGAGTTACCTTTTAGAGAATGAACAATTGTACTGAAAGATTGTCTTTATGTACAGAATTTAAGGAGAAATTTGATTTCTGTCTCAAAACTGTGTGCAGATGGTTATTCTGTCTTATTTAGTAATACGATTACTATTAAAATAAATAACAGATTCATCGGCTAAAATCCCCAAGAAGAGAGCCCGTGATACAGTTAATCCCACGTGTCTGTTGCATTACCGACTTGGCCACATCGGTATTGACCGAATCACAAGGTTGGTAAATGATGGTCCTTTGGATTTTCTAACTATAGAAGATCTTTCCACCTGTGAGCCTTGTCTACAAGGCAAGATGATGAAACGACCATTTAACGGTAAGCCTGAAAGATGTACAGGCACACTTGACTTAATACATACTGATTTATGTGGTCTCCTGAGTGTTAGGACACGGAATCAATACGTGTATTTCATCACCTTCACCGATGATTTTTCACGATATGGTTACGTGTACCTAATGAGACACAAGTCTGAATCCTTTGAAAAGTTCAAAGAGTTTAGACAAGAGGTCGAGAAATAGTTAGGGAGAGAAATTAAAGCCCTTCGATCAGATCGATGTGGCGAGTATCTCTCTGACGAAATCAGGGACTACTTGAAGGAAAATGGGATAGTATCACAATTAGCTCCTCCTGCTACACCACAACTTAACGGTGTTTCAGAGAGGAGGAATAGGACCTTATTGGATATGGTCCGGTTGCTTCTCATACACTCAGATTTACCCACATCCTTTTGGGGTTACGCATTAGAGACTGCGATTTACGTGCTGAATCGGGTTCCAACTAAATCGGTTCCGAATACTCCATATGAATTTTGGACCGGAAAGAAACCAAGTGTCAGACACTTGAAGATTTGGGGTTGTCCAGCACACGTTAAAAGAACGAGTGCAAACAAGTTGGAATCCAAGACCAGCCGTTGCCTATATGTAGGCTACCCAAAAGGCTCTGTAAGTTACCTATTCTATGACCCAAGTGAGAAAAAAGTGTTCTGCAGTCGAAATGTGCAATTCTTAGAAACCAATTACATCCTGTACACCCATCGTCAGGAAGTTGTTCTTGATGAGGAGAGCTCAGGAGCAGTGGGAGATGTCCCACAAGTTCCAGGTAGTGACCAACCTAGAAGATCCACTCGGATATACATGCCACCAATCCGTTATGGTTATGACTAGGATAGTTACCTGGTGGAAACCTTGACTAGTGAGGAGGATCCCGTGACTTACGCGGAAGCTATGTTGGACATAGATTTCCAGAAGTGGGTGGAGGCCATGAGAGCAGAGATGGACTCAATGGAGACCAATGGAGTCTGGACTCTGGTAGATCCGCCCTCCGGGGTAAAAGCAATCAGTTACAAAAGGATTTACAAGAGGAAGAGGGGCCCCGATGGTAGGGTTGAGACCTTCAAAGCTCATCTAGTGGCGAAAGGGTACACTTAGAAAGAGGGCATCGATTATGAGGAAACCTTTTCGCCTGTGGCCATGCTTAAATCCATTAGGATCTTGCTAGCTGTAGCAGCATACCATGATTATGTGATTTGGCAGATGGATGTCAAAACTGCATTTCTGAATGAAGATCTTACAAAAGATATCTATATGCAGCAGCCGCAAGGCTTCATTGCTACAGGTCAGGAAAACATGGTATGTAAACTTAATAGATCCATTTATGGACTTAAGCAAGTTTCAAGAAGTTAGAACATCCGTTTTGACTCTGCTGTCAAATCGTTTGACTTCGAGCAGAATCTGGATGAACCCTATGTCTACAGGAAGTACAGTGGAGATAAGGTTACCTTCTTGGTTCTGTATGTAGACGACATTCTACTCATTGGGAATGATGTAGGAATGTTAACTACGGTGAAAGTATGATTTTCACAGCAATTCTTCATGAAAAATCTTGGAGAAGCCTCCTATATACTGGGTCTTCGACTCTATAGAGATAGATCGAAGCGGATAATAGGATTATCCCAATCTGCTTACATTAACAAAATAGTCAAAACATACAGCATGGAAAACTTCAAGAAAGGAAATGTTCCTTTCAGGCACGGAGTCACTCTCTCCAAGAAGATGTCTCCCAAGACATCTGAGGAGATTGATGGCATGAAAGACGTACCCTATGCCTCTGCCGTAGGGAGCATCATGTATGCTATGCTGTGCACTCGTCCTCCTGACATTGCTCAAGCAGTGAGTGTAGTAAGCAGATTTCAGGCCAACCCAGGGCAGGAGCACTGGACTGCTGTGAAAAACATACTTAAGTACCTTCGAAGGACAAAAGAGTTTTGTCTAGTATTCGACAGTAGCTCACTACAGATCCAAGGGTATACAGAGCAGATTTCCAGTCAGATCCAGATGATAGAAATTCTACATCTGGATATGTTTTCACGATAGGATCGTGTGCTGTTTGCTGGAAAAGCAGCAAACAGGGTCCACTGCAGACTCCACGACCGAGGCCGAGTACATTGCCGCAAGTGAGGCTGCCAAAGAAGCCGTGTGGATGAAGAAGTTCGTTCACGAGTTGGGAGTAGTTCCGTCCAGCACATCACCCATCCCATTGTTGTGTAACAACAATGGAGCCATTGCTCAAACTAAGGAGCCACGAGCCCACTCGAAGTCAAAGCACATCGGGAGGAAGTACCACGTACCGCGGGAGATTGTTGGTAGAGGGGGCGTCCTGATTCAGAAGGTAGCGTCAGCGGAAAATGTAGCAGACCCATTGACGAAGCCACTATCAAAGAAAGTGTTTGAGAAACACGTGGAAAGCATGGGACTCTGGCTTGTACCTGATTGGACTTAAGTGCAAGTGGGAGCTGTTAGACAGTTTTGTATGCCCTTAGCTTCAATCAAAATGATGTACTTTATGAGTTTATTGTAAATGAATAAAAGTGCATATTTGATTCATGTTCCTTTGGTATGTTTCTGTGTAATACCCTTAAACTGGACACTTAATCAGACTCGGGTTAGTTTAGAAAGTTCACAGCCAGTGGGTTGGTCTGGGGAGACCTATCCTGATAAGGTTGACACTGTGGTGCCACCAAGTCGGTTGGGGTGGCCTGTCTCAGCTGCCAGGGTGAGACCCTAGGCACATACAGTGTAGGATTAATTGAATCTTTGAACTGGACCAGATTTCCAGTATTGCCCTGAACCTTGGAGATTGATGGGCACAAAGAGCCCATTTGATGGGTTTCAGGGGGTGCACTGTCCATAACAGTTTCTGGGGGTGCACTGTCCATAACAGGTTTCAGGGGGTCAAAACCTGGGTATGTTGGGATAGTCTGAGTATTCATCTGAGTGAGTGATCATGGTGACATGATCAACCCCTTTGTCGGACAATGGTAATGATCGGGAATGCACTATCTCTGATGGAAACCAAAGCTGGCGGCAGCCGATTTCAATCGTTGAAATTTGTTTTTGCAAAATATATTTATATAAAGATATACATATATATTACAGTTTCAAAATGTTTGCAAAAGGTTTTAATTCCTGGGATACATGTGAGTAGAGAGTGCAACACTGTTCCTTGCAGACGAGGGAGAGGTCCTCTCTTGTCGGGCAGTGTTTGATCATTATGTGCTGAGAGGTTAAGTGTAAGACCATTGAGAGTAATACCTGATGGGCTAATCTTGCATCTGCCCACAGTCCCTAAGTTTTTATAAGGTGGCTTGGCCCAGGGACCACTTAGTGTAAGTGTTGGGCCCATTAGGAGCCCATGGTGATGGGCTCAGGGGTTCACTATCCATAACAGTGTATTCGGCCAGGCCTTGTAACAGAGGCTAGGCTGAACCCATGTGGCTGATGTGTAGATCAATGTTTGGGTCCCACGCCATACAAGGAAACCCAATTGGGAAGCAGTTTGGAGGGTTAGTGAGCACATGGACTTAATGGGCCTAAAGCCCAATTCGAACTGGTTTAATTAGATTAATTAAAGAGTGGCGGATTTGGGATTTGGATCAGTAGATAGGATAAGGGATTATCCTTATCCACTCAGAGAGTCCAGATCCAAATACAGATTTGGATTTGGAAACTCTTAATAAGATTAGGAGGGCTGATCTAATCTGTAGATAAGATAAGGGCTTATCCTTATCTCTTAAAGAGAATCCAGATTCAAATAAGGATTTGAATCAGGAAACTCTTAATGGGATTAGGAGCTGAACTCTTTAAGGCTATAAAAGGAGAAGGGGGCGAACCTCCAGACACAACACAAAACATTCAGATCTCAGATCACAGAAAGAGAGAAGACAACTACAGTAAGACTGCGACATCTTCTGCTCTTGCGCCCTCCTCCTGCTGCCGCCATTGCCAGTTCGTTCTCTACTGTAGGAGCGATCAAGAAGAGTTCTTGATATCAGTTTTTGGAGAAAAACTGATCTGATGTCATGCTCACATACCCTCCATCGAATTTTTGCTGATGCATTCGGTTCTTGGGAAGAACCACCTACTGATTCTGCTCTATCCTGCATTGTGTCATCTTCTGTGGGAGCAGCCTTTGGATTTTCCTTGGGCATGAAGACCTTCATTGGGAGATATTATTTCTTCATATCAGGTACCTTCCTCTCCTACATTTTGGTTTCAGATCTGGTTTGGTTTAGGTTCAAGATTGATCCTTGAAAACGCAAATTTTCTAAAACAGGGAATATGATTCCCACATGGGAGAGAGAAATTTTTGAAATTTCGCCCTACCTTCCTATAGGGTTCGGCCATCCATTTGATGGACCTCTCATCCCTTCATCTGCTCCTCATACATCGTCCTTAGACTATCCAAGATATCCTTGGAAAATTCGATTTGATCGAACTGTCGCTGTATCAGATTATCTAAGGAGGCTATGATGTAGCACCGAACAAGGGATTTTTTCTCTCCCCATTCTTGATAGTCCCTCCTATGGGCCTCAGAAGCCCTTGATGGGATTAGAGATCCATCATATGGTTGGCCAAATCCTGCAGGTAGGTTGGGCAAAATTTTAAAAAGTTTCCTCTCTTCTTATCTGGGAATCACATTCCCTATTTTAGAAAATCTGCATTTTCAAGGATCAATCTTGAACCAAGAACCGAACCAGATCTGAAACCAAGAGGTATGAGAGGGATATACCTGATACAGACTAGCAGTAACTCCCAATGAAGGTGTTCACGCCCAAAGAAATCTCCAAAGACTGCTGCCACTGAAGATGACACAGTGTAGGGTGGAGCAGAATTAACCGTGTTCTTCCCAAGAACCGAACCCTTCAACAAGAATTCGATGGAGTCTGTGAGCACGACTTCAGATCAGCCTTTCTCCAAAGACTGATATCAAGAACTTTTCTTGATCGCTCCTACAAGAATGGAGATCGAACTGGCAATGGCGGCAGCAAGAGGAGGACGCAGGGAGAACATTCTAAACTAACACGAGTCTCATTAAGTGTCCAGTTTAAGGGTATTACACAGAAACACACTACAAGAACATGAATCAAATATACACTTTATTCATTTACAATAAATGTCATAAGTACATCAAACTGATTGGAGCTAAGGGCATACAACTGTCTAACAACTCCCACTTGCACTTAGGTCCAATCTGATATAAGCCGGAGTCCCATACTTTCCACGTGTTTCTCAAACACTTTCTGTGTCAGTGGCTTAGTCAATGGGTCTGCTACATTCTCCACTAATGCTACCCTCTGAATCAGGACGTACCCTCTACCAACAATCTCCCGTAGTACATGGTACTTCCTCTCGATGTGTTTGGACTTCGAGTGGGCTCATGGCCCCTTAGCCTGAGCAATCGTTCCATTGTTGTCACACAACAACGGGATGGGTGATGTGCTGGACGGAACTACTCCCAATTCGTGAACAAACTTTTTCATCCACACGGCTTCCTTGGCAGCTTCACTTGCGGCATTGTATTCGGCTTCAGATGTGGAGTCTATCGTGAAAACATACCCAGATGTAGACTTTCTATCATCTGGATCCGACTGGAAATCGGCATCAGCATACCCCTAGATCTGTAGTTAACTACTATTAAATACCAGACAAAACTCTTTTGTCCTTCGAAGGTACTTCAGTATATTTTTCACAGCGGTCCAGTGCTCCTGCCCTGGGTTGGCCTGGAATCTGCTTACCACACTCACTGCCTGAGCAATGTCAGGACGAGTGCATAGCATGGCATACATGATGCTCCCTATGGCTGAGGCATAGGGAACGTCCTTCATGCTCTCAATCTCCTCAGAAGTCTTGGGAGACATCTTCTTGGGGAGAGTGACTTCGTGCCTGAAAGGAACATTTCCTTTCTTGGAGTTCAACATGCTGTATCTCTTGACAATTTTGTCAATGTAGGTAGATTGGGATAATCCTATTATCCGCTTCGATCTATCTCTATAGAGTCGAAGACCCAGTATATAGGAGGCTTCTCCAAGATCTTTCATGGAGAATTGCTGTGAAAGCCATACTTTCACCGTAGTCTGCATTCCTACGTCATTCCCAATGTGTAGAATGTTGTCTACATACAGAACCAGAAATGTAACCTTATCCCCATTGGACTTCCTGTAAACACAGGGCACATCCGGATTTTGCTCAAAGTTAAACTTTTTGATGGTAGAGTCAAACCGTGTTATGGGCCCGGGCATAGGATCTCGTCACGGGGCGGTTTGCTAGGAAAATTCCTTGCCTTCCCCTTGCCTTCCCTTTGCGAGTTGACCCTATGGTGGCGGACTGAGGGGTGATTTGTTCAAGAGATCACCTAACTCTCCTTGTTCTCTTCTTGACTGAAAATTCGATACCTTTATTGAATAAATCAGCTCCTTAAATAGGAGATTACAGGAGGGTTTCCTTCTTGTATTCAGCTAAGGTAGTCCCTCTCTTATCGCAACTTAAACTTCTATCGAAACTCAAACTCCTACTTCTAAGAGGAACACAAAAATAGGGGATAAGGGAAAGGTACAGCTGGCATGTGGGCCCCGCTCTATGTTGGCACGCGCGACCCACCTTGCTGCTGTTGTGAGGTGCGTGTTGCTGCCGTGTGGTGCATGCCGCTGCCGTGCGGTGCGTGCTGCTGCCGAGTGCTACTGCCGAGTGCTGCTGCCGAGTGCTACTGCCGAGTGCTGCTGCCGTGCGGTGCATGTTGCTACCGGGCAGCTGGTAGACTGTATCGCGGCGTGCTACCGGGCGGTGCGTGCCGCTAGGTGCGCTGCTGTGTGCGCTGCTGCCTTTGGTTGTGACGCAGCGTGTTGCCGGGAGTTGTGTCCATAACATTACACCCCTCCTGGGCAACGGGCTTGTCCTCAAGCTCGAGGTCGGGGTAGGCGTTGTGCAGGTCGGTCCTTGGAATCCAAGTGGCCTCCGCTGATGGTAGTTCATCCTAGTCTACTAGAACCTTGAAGGTGTCCTGATTGATGCGTAACCGGACGAGAGCTCTAGGTTGGAGGATGGGTCTGCCGTCCTTGAGTGGGGGTAGAGGAGGCACTTGCGTTGAGGGAGTCCCTGTAAAAGGATTTAGTAGGGACACATGAAAGACATTGTGGATTTTGCTGTGCTCGGGCAGTTCCAGTTGATAGGCAACCTTCCCGATCTGTTGAAGAACTTTGAAGGGCCCGTAAAACCTTGGGGTCAGCTTTTGGGGGCCCCGTCGCCTGAGGGAGAGCTGTCGGTAGGGCTGAAGCTTTAGCCAAACGAACTGTCCTGGATGGAAGGTGACCTTGCGGCGGTGCTGATCGTAGGCCATCTTCATACATGCCTGTGCCTTCTGCAACCGTAAGGAGACTTCAGCCAGTAGGGCATCGCGGTCTTGGAGGCTGCGGTCTACTTCTTCCAACCGTGTTGAACCCGGTTCGTAGGAGAGAATACGAGGATGGTCTCGCCCATACACCACGCGGAAGGGAGTCATGCCGAGGGACGAGTGGTAGGATGTGTTGTAGCAGTATTCGGCCCAAGGAAGGCAGTCCACCCAGCATCGTGGTTGGTCCCCCACAAAGCAACGGAGGTACATTTCTATGGTGCGATTGACAACCTCCGTTTGCTCGTACATTTCTATGGTGCCCTGTAATCTGAATAGCTCCTTCTAGAAGGTGCTGGTGAAGACTGCATCCCTGTCACTGACAATGGTCTCGGGCAGCCCATGTAGGCGGAAGATGTATGTAAAAAAGGCGTGGGCCACAGAAACTGTGCTGTAGGGGTGGGACAATGGAATGAAATGAGCATATTTTGAGAAGCGGTCCAACACTACGAATAAGATGGATTTCCCTCCGACTTTAGGCAAGCCTTCAACAAAGTCCATAGAGATATCGGCCCAGATCTGCGTTGGGAGTGAAAGGGGCTGCAGGAGTCCTGCTGGGTGTAAGTTCTCCCACTTTTGTTGCGGACATACAGAACAGTTCTGGATGAAATCCCTGACCGAGCCTCGCATACCATGCCAATGAAAGTCTACACGGACGCGGTGTAACGTCTTCTGCACCCCTTCATGGGTGGCGTTGTGGATGCTAGCGAGGATAGCTAGAATCAAGGGACAATCTATTGGGAGATATACCCTTCCTTTGTACTGCGCAAGTCCCTCGTGGATGGTCCAGTTTGGTTTGGTTGTGCCCGACTGTAACTCTTGCATCAGGTCTCTCCACGATGGTGATTGGGGCAACACGCTCCTTAGGTCCTCCAGTAGGGTCACGCGGGGCTGGGAGACCGCACAGAGGTGCGCCGTGTCCTCTTCCTACCTGGACAGCACATCAGCGGTCCGGTTGGAGTCTCCCGCCTTGTGGTCTACGTGGAAGTCAAATCCTAGTAGTTTGCTTGCCCAGTGCTGTTGGGGTGGAGTAGTAAGCCACTGTTCTAGAAGGAATTTGAGGCTGTAGTGATATGTCTTGACAATGAAGGGTTTGCCCCACAAATACGACCTCCAGTGTTGGACAGCCTTGGCCAGTCCGATCAATTCACGCTCGTAGGCCGGTAGCTTGAGGTGCCGATCTGCTAGTTTGTGGCTAAAGAAGGCTATGGGGTGCCCTTTCTATTGCAGTACTGCTCCGATGCCTATGCCAGATGCATCACATTCTACCGTAAATTCTTGCTCAAAGTTTGGGAGTTGCAGCACGGGGGTAGTGGAGAGTGCGTCCCTTAGGTTTGTGAAGGCGGTGTTAGCTGCTTCATCCCATTGAAATGCATTCTTCTTCAACATCTTGGTCAATGGGGCCGCCAGGAGTCCATTGTCCCTTACAAACTTGCGGTAGTATGCCGTAAGCCTCAAGAACCCGCAGAGAGCCCTAATGGTCTGCGGCTTGGGCCACTCCCGAATGGCTTGAATCTTGGAATTAACTACCGACACTCCTTCCCTGCTGACTATATGGCCTAGGTAACGGACCTACGACTCTCCAAAAGAGCACTTGGTTCGTTTTAGGAAGAGCTTGTGCTGTCGTAGCAGCTCCAGAACTGTCCTTAGGTGACAAACGTGCTCCACTCACGAAGTACTGTAAATCAAGATATCGTCGAAAAATACTAAGACGAACTTGTGGAGGTGGGGCCGAAATACCTCGTTCATCAGGGCCTGGAATGTAGATGGGGCATTGGTGAGACCAAAAGGCATGACCAGGAATTCAAAGTGGCTGTGATGCATTCGGAAGGCTGTTTTCTCCACATCTTTAGGGGCCATTCGGACCTGGAAGTAACCTGACCTGAGATCCAGCTTAGAAAAGTATTGAGACCCGTGGAGCTCATCTAGCAATTCGTCTACCACCGGGATCGGGAACTTGTCCTTGACGGTTCTACTGTTGAGCTCCCTGTAGTCCACACAAAATCTCCAGGTGCCATCTTGCTTTGGCACCAACAAGACTGGTGAAGAGAATGGAGAGCGGCTGGGGCGTATGATTCCCTGTTCCAGCATCTCTGCACACTGCCTCTCTATCTCGTCCTTTTGTAGGTGCGGGTAGCGGTACGGCCTCACGACAATGGGTCCTGCCCCTGGTATTAATGGGATCCGATGGTCACACGACCGGCCAGGTGAAAGGCCCTTAGGCTCTGAGAATACGTCTGAAAAGTCGGCAAAAAGCCTCTCCATCTCTGCGGTGTGCAAGGCGTCGCCATGGAGAGTATGCACCTGTGGTTTTCTTGCTCTCATCTTGGTCCCTTTCCAGGTGACCCGCTTCCCATGTAAGTCAAATGTCATGGTCAAGGCGCTGAAATCCCATAGGATGGGGCCGAGGGTGATGAGCCACTTAATCCCCAACACTAAGTCGAACTCATCTAAGGTCAGTACAAATAGATCTGCGAGGAATGGTTCAGAATCCACCTGGATTTGGACGCTTCGGCAGATCCCTGGACTGTGAATTATCTCCCCGTTTGCTACAGCCACCTGGAGCCGCGGCCTGTCTTCCATTGGTAGCTTCAGTCGGAGCGCAGCCTGCTTGCTGATGAAGTTGTGGGTGCTCCCTGAGTCAACCAGAATCCGTACCTGTTTTCCTGCCACCTGGGCCTGCAGCTGCATGGTTTGGGAGTTTTGGACTCTAGTGATGACATGGAGAGAGATCTCGGGTTCTTGTGCCACCTGTTCCTCTTCTTCCTCCTCCAACTCGTCTACTAGGAGGCAGAATAACCGCTTGCAACGGTGGCCAGCTAAGTACAACTCGTCACAGTTGAAGCATTGGCCCTTGGCTCGGCGCTCTACCATCTCGGCCCTGGATAAGCGTCTGATGGGAGGTGTTGTCGTGCTGCTACTCATGCTAGTTGCAGCTCGGGTGGTGTTGCTGGTGAAAGGGCGTTGTTCCCTGTTGGTGGCCATCGAAGGCCCTCCTATGGTAGATCTTGGGTTCGCCCAAGTCATTGCGGGACGCCCCATGCTGGACGGCACTCGGCTGATCTGCAGCTTGCGCTCGAACGCTCGGGCCAGATTCATTGTTGTGACCAAGTTGGGTGGGCTCTGCATCTCCACATCAACCCTCAGAGGTTCCGATAGACCGGCTGTGAACATATCCACCTGCTGGTCTGGCTGAACTGAAGAGACTCTGGTGAGAAGGGTCTGAAACTGCCGCTAATGCTCCACGACGGTTCTGGTCTGCTTGAGGTTAATGAGCTCCCCCAAGGGGTTGCTCGTTAATGGGGGCCCGAACCGGAGGAGGCAATACGACTTGAACTGGCCCCAACTAAGGCCTAGTTCTTCTTGCTTCAATTGGTAGAACCAGAGCTGTGCTTCATCGGTCAAGTGGAATGCTGCCAGGCTGACCTTGTCCTTCTCTTTCGTGCGTTGATTGCGGAAGAATTGCTCACAGCGGTACAGCCATCCAAGTGGGTCACCGTTGCCGCTGTATGAGGGGAACTCCAGACGACTGTATTTGGGTATGATTGTTGCTGTTGGCGTGTCACTTTGTCGCTCACCGGAGCCCTCTGCCCGATCTGGGCGGCGGCTGTGATGAGTGGTTGCCCCTTCAGGGCTCCCTTCTCTGGTGGAGAAGTATAACTCCAGTAGACGCCGAAGTTCCCTAACGTCCTCTTTAACTTCCCTTACCTCCGCATGATTTTCCACGAGATGGTGTTCCAGCTCGTGAACCCTGGTCGATAGCTACTCCATGTCGCCCATGACGCTTGGCTCTGATACCAAAATGTTATGGGCCTGGGCGTAGGATCTCGTCACGGGGCGGTTTGCTGGGAAAACTCCTTGCCTTCCCCTTGCCTTCCCTTTGTGAGTTGACCCTATGGTGGTGGACTGAGGGGTGATTTGTTCAAGAGATCACCTAACTCTCCTTGTTCTCTTCTTGACTGAAAATTCGATACCTCGATTGAATAAATCAGCTCCTTAAATAGGAGATTACAGGAGGATTTCCTTCTTGTATTCGGCTAAGGTAGTCCCTCTCTTATCGCAACTTAAACTTCTATCGAAACTCAAACTCCTACTTCTAAGGGGAACACAAAAATTGGGGATAAGGGAAAGGTATAGCTGGCATGTGGGCCCCGCTCTATGTTGGCGCGCACGACCCACCTTGCTGCTGCTTTGAGGTGCGTCCTGCTGTCAGCGGTGCGTGCTGCTGCCAAGTGCTACTGTCGGGCAGCTGGCAGACTGTACCGCGGCACGTTGCCGGGCTGTCACAGGTGACTCCTTCGTCGCGCCATCAAGCACCTACAGTGAGCCATCCGAGTGCCAACCGCGTGCCTTCATGGTGTCAACATGTGTGTCATGGGTGGGCTTTGCTTGTATTTTGTAAGGGGGACCGCCAATGGTGTTATTGTAATTACTTAGTATGCTTTTCCATCATTTTGATGTTTCCTATTGTCACTCCCCCAAAAGCTTAACGTACTCTTTGAGGGGAGGTAGGTAGTCGAGTGAGCTCATAAGCGTGTAAAGGTTAAGCACGAGATCCCCTTGACACTGTACTGTGTGCTTGTGCTTACCACTGATTAATGCAATACAAATAGCCTTTTGCTAATTCGTGTGCCATCTTGTTGCCTTTGTGTGTGTGTTTGCTTTGTTTTGTAGGCTTACTCGCCCATTTCGAGTGCCGCACGGGGCCCCAACGATTACCCCCGTGACAGGGCGGTGCATGCCGCCTGTGCCGTGGCACGCTGCCGGGCGGTGCGTGCCGCTAGGTGCGCTGCTGCCTGTGGTTGCAACGCAGCGTGTTGCCGGGAGTCGTGTCCATAACAAACCGGATGTTCCAACTCTTAAAAACTTGCTTAAGTCCATATATGGATCTTTTCAACTTACATACCATGTGTTCCTGACTAGCAACTATGAAACCTTGCGGTTGCTGCTTATAGATATCTTCAGTAAGATCTCCATTCAGGAACGCAGTTTTGACATCCATTTGCCAAATCTCGTAGTCATGGTATGCTGCTACAGTTAGTAGGATCTGAATGGATTTAAGCATGGCCACGGGCGAAAAGGTTTCCTCATAATTGATGCCCTCTTTCTGAGTGTACCCTTTTGCCACAAGACGAGCTCTGTAGGTCTCAACCTTACCATCGGGGCCCTTCTTCCTCTTATAGATCCATTTGCAACCAATTGCTTTTACCCCGGGGGGTGGATCTACTAAAGTCCAGACTCCATTGGTCTCCATTGAGTCCATCTCAGCTCTCATGGCATCTACCCACTTCAAGGAATCTATGTCCAACATAGCTTCTGCATAAGTCATTGGATCCTCCTCACTAGTCAATGCTTCCACCAGGTAACTATCCTAGTCATAGCCAAAACAGACTGGTGGCCTAGATCTCTGGGTAGATCTTCTTGGTTGGTCAATACTTGGAACCTCTGGGACACCTCCCACTGACCCTGAGCACTCCTCATCAAGAACTATGTCCTAATAGTGTGAGTCCAGGATATAATCAGTCTCCAAGAATTATGCATTTTGGCTGCAGAACACCTTCTGCTCACTTGGGTCATAGAATAGGTAACCCACAGGCCTTTTGGGTAGCCTATGAATAGGCAACGACTGGTCTTGGATTCCAACTTGTCCGCACTGGTTCTTTTAACGTGCGCAGGACAACCCCAAATCTTCAAGTGCCTGACACTTGCTTTCTTTCTAGTCCAAAGTTCGTATGGAGTATTCGGAACCGATTTGGTTTGAACCCGATTCAGCACGTATATCATAGTCTCTAATGCATAACCCCAAAAGGATGTGGGTAACTCTGAGTGTACGAGAAGTGACCGGACCATATCCAATAAGGTCCTATTCCTCCTCTCTGAAACACCGTTAATCTGTGGTGTAGCAGGAGGAGCTAACTGTGATACTATCCTGTTGACCTTCAAGTAGTCCTTGAATTCGTTAGAGAGATATTTGCCTTCTCGATCTGATCGAAGGGCCTTAATTTATCTCCCTAACTATTTCTCGACCTCTTGTTTGAACTCCTTGAACTTTTCAAAGGATTCGGACTTGTGTCTCATTAGGTACACATAACCATACCGAGAATAATCATCGGTAAATGTAATGAAATACATGTGCTGGTTACGAGTCCTAACACTCAGGGGATCACATACATCACTATGTATAAGGTCAAGCGTGCCTGTACATCTTTCAAGCTTACCGTTAAATGGTCGTTTTGTCATCTTACCCTGAAGGCAAGGCTCACAAGTGGGAAGATCTTCTACAGTTAGAAAATCCAAAGGACCATCCTTTACCAACCTTGTGATATGGTTAACACCGAAATGGCCAAGTCGGTAATGCCATAGGCACGTGGAATTAACTGTATCACGGATTCTTTTCTTGGGGATATCAGCCGACGTAGTTTCAGCTATGTTAGTTTCTAGAGAAGGATGTAGAACATAGAGACCATTCTCCAATTCCCCGTATGCAATGAATCTGTTGTTTCTTTTAATAGTAATCGTATTACTAAAGAAGACAGAATAACCATCAACACACAACTTTGAGACAAATCAAATTTCTTCTTAAATTCTGTACAAAAAGGCAATCTTTGAGTATAATTATTCCTTCTCTAAAATTTAACTCTACAGTTCCTATAGCCATAGCTGCAACACTTGCAGAAGTCCCCAAGTAAAGCGTTATTTCTCCTTCACTCAGCCTTCTGCTTACCTTGAACCCCTGTAGTGAGTTATCACATGGATGGCCGAACCCTACAGGAAGGTTGGGAAAATTTTCAAAAATTTCTCTCTCCCATGTGGGAATCGCATTCCCTATTTTAGAAAACTGCATTTTCAATGATCAATCTTGAAACCAAACCAGACCAGATCCGAAACCAAAAGGGAGGAGAGGGATATACCTGATACGGAGTAATGGTAAACCCCCAATGAAGGTGTTCACGCCCAAGGAGAAGTCCAAAGACTACCTCCACCAAAGATGACATGGTGCAGGATGAAGCAGAATCAGCAGGATGGTTCTTCAGCAAGAACCGAATTCTTCAGCAAGAATGTAATGGAGGATTGGTGAGCATGACTTCAGATTATCTTTTCTACCAAAAGATAATATCAAGAACCTTTCTTGATCACTCCCACAGGTGGAGGTCGAACTGGCAAGGGCGGCAAGAGCAGGAAAGAGCAGAAGGCAGGAGCAGTCAAACTGCAGATCCTTCTCTCTGTGATTTTCGAACCAAGAATTCATGATCTGATTACTTGTTGTGTGTTTTTGTGGTTCGCCCTGCTCCTTTATTTATAGCCTTTAAAGAGAGGATCCCCTAATCCCATTAGGAGTTTCCTAATCCAAATCATGTATTTGGATCTGGACTCTCTTTAAGAGATAAGAATAATCCCTTATCTTATCTACAGATAAAGATCAGCCTTCCTAATCAAATTAGGAGTTTCCTGATCCAAATCTTTATTTGGATTTGGACTCTCTGAGTGGATAGGGATAATCCCTAATCCTATCTGCTAATCTAAATCCCAGAACCGCCCCTAATTAATTAATCTTATTAAGCCAGTTCGAGTTGGGCTTTAGGCCCATTAAGTCTATGTGCTCACTTAACCTCCTAACTGCAGCCCAGTTGGTTATCCTTGTATGGCGTGGGACCCAAACATTGATCTACAAATCAGCCACATGGGTTCAGCCTAGCCTCTGTTACAAGGCCTGGCCGAATTCACTATTGGAAACAGTGAACCCCTGAGTCCATCACCATGGGCTCTTAATGGGCCCAACATTTACACTAAATGGTCCTTGGGTCAAGCCACCTTATAAAAACCCAAGGACTATGGGCAGATGCAAGATTAGCCCATCAGATATTACCCTCAATGGTCTTATACTTAACCTCTCAGCCCATAATGATCAAACACTGCCCGACAAGAGATGACCTCTCCCTCGGCTGCAAGGTGCAGTGCTACACTCTCTACTCACATGGATTCCAGGAATTAAAACCTTTTGCAAACATTTTGAAACCATAATATATATATATATATGTATATATATGTATATCTATATATAAATATATTTTACAAAACAAATTTCAATGGTTGAAATTGACTGCCGGTAGTTTTGGTTTCCATTAAAGAGAGTGCATCCCCGATCATTCACTTTGTTCGACAAAGGCGTTGATCCTGTCAGTATGATCACCCACTCAGGTGAATTCTCGAACTGTCCCAACATACCCAGGTTTTGACTCCCTCTGAGGATTTCACTGATTGGCATATCAAAGACAGCTCAATCTGACACATAGTGTAATATCATAATTAAGTCTAGGGGTCAGGTGTAACATTCTAGTTTTGCCATCTATCTCCAATGTCCAAGGCAATATTGGAATTCTGGTCCGGTTCAGGGTTTTAAGAAAACCCACACTGCATGCACCTCAGGTCTCACCCTAGCAACTAAGACAAGCCACTCCAACCAACTTGGTGGCACACTAGTGTCAGCCTTGGCAGGATAAATCTTCCTAGATCTATCCAACGAGTGTGAAGATTCTAAACTAACACGAGTCTCATTTGTGTCTAGTTTACAAGTATTACACAGAAACACACCACAATAACATGAATCAAATATATACTTTACTCATTTACATTAAATGCCATAATGTACATCATTCTGATTGGAGCTAAGGGCATACATTGTCTAACAAAATCATTTTCTAATAAGGGTTTTAAAAAATGTCTCCCTCGGCAAAACTAAATATAAACAAAAATGACCAAGTAGAGAACTAATTCTTAATTGAATTTATTTGAATCATAGTAAATCAAAGTTATGATTTAAATCGTGTGATTTATGAACCAAATCGTTGGTTTCAAACAAAAATTGTAGAAAAAGGATTTGAACATAAGATTTGAATCAAAACTCTTGGGGTTCATGATTCAAATTATGAATCATTTTGTAAATCATAAGATTTTCAAAATTGGCTTGGGGAGTGAAGTTGCTTGAGGGCCTTATGATTTGAATAGATGACCATTTGAGTAAAATAAGGTAGTGTTATCAATGTTTAAGAGCTTCGATGATGGGTTAAGAACTTTGTAACCTAGGTGTTGTAGTTGAGTTGGGATCCTATTAACTTCTCATTTACAAAGGCAATAGGTTGCTTTAGTTGCATCAGGACTACTCCAATCCTGACTGTGGCATCAGGGAGTGCTAGGTCTAGAGAAATAGTGAGTTTGTGTTTGATCTTGTAGAAAGCTGTCTAAGCTACCTCATTTCATTGTAATTTCTGTTAGATAGTGTATGCCCTTAGCTCCAATCAGACTAAGCAGTCATGTGACATGGGCGAATATGGGTTTGGATACGAGTCTGGAGCACCTATCTTCATAAGAGGATAAGCCTTATCCACTGATAGAGTCCAAATCCAAATAAAGATTTGGATTAGAAACCTCCTAATTCAATTAGAAGTAGTGCTCCTTAAGGCTTATAAAAGGAGAGATCGAACTGCTCTAGTCATGAATCTACTTTCAGTTCTTACTCTCTGCTCTTGCTGCCCTAGAAACCCAATTAGTTCTCACCTTTTGTGACTGATCTTGATCAATTTAGTTTCTGATTTTTGCAAGAAAATATTAGAAATAATTCATGTTCACCTCCCTTGTACGATCCAAAGAGTTGGATTGTAGTTATGCTGAAAACTGCATTACTGAACCAGTTTCATTCCAAGCTGTGCCATCTTCAGTGGAGGCTAGTTTTGGGATTCAGTTCGAACCTGAACTGAAGGGATGAGAGATCCATCATATGGATGGCCGAACCCTACAGGAAGGTTGGGCAAAATTTCAAAAATTTCACTCTCTCCCATGTGGGAATCACATTCCCTGTTTTAGAAAATTGCATTTTCAAGGATCAATCTTGAACCTAATGAAGGGATGAGAGATCCATCATATGGATGGCTGAACCCTACAGGTAGGTTGGCGAAATTTCAAAAATTTTCTCTCTCCCATTTGGGAATCACATTCCCTGTTTTAGAAAATCTGCATTTTCAAGGATCAATCTTGAACCAAGAACCGGACCAGATCTGAAACCAAGAGGTAGGAGAAGGATATACCTGATACAGACTAGTAATAACTCCCAATGAAGGTGTTCACGCCCAAAGAAATCTCCAAAGACTGCTGCCACTGAAGATGACACAGTGTAGGGTGGAGCAGAATCAGCAGTATTCTTCCCAAGAACCGAACCCTTCAACAAGAATTTGATGGAGTCTGTGAGAACGACTTCAGATCAGCCTTTCTCCAAAGACTGATATTAAGAACTTTTCTTGATTGCTCCTACAAGAATGGAGATCGAACTGGCAATGGCGGCAACAGGAGGAGGACGCAGGGATAAGATGGCGCAGTCACACTGTTGTTGTCTTTTCTCTCTATGATCTGGGATCTAATGATTTGATGTCTCTAGAGGTTTGCCCTCCTCCTCCTTTTATAGCCTTAAAGAAAGCTCCTAGTCTCATTAGGAGTTTCCTAATCCAAATCTGTATTTGGATCAAGAGTTCTCTTTAAGAGATAAGGATAAGCCCTTATCTTATCTGCAGATTAGGTCAGCTCTCCTAATCTCATTAGGAGCTTTCTAGATCCAAATCTCTATTTGGATCTAGAATCTCTGAGTGGATAGGGATAACTCCCTATCATATCTGCTAATCCAAATCCCAGATCCGCCCCCGTCTTTAACTAATCAAATTAGACTAGTTCGAAATGGGCTTTTAGGCCTAATAAGTCCATGTGCTCAGTAACCCTCCAAACTGCTACCCAGTTGAGCTTCTTTGTATGGCGTGGGACCCAAACATTGATCTACACATCAGCCACATGTGTTCAACCTAGCCTCTGTTACAAGGCCTGGCCGAATTCAATGTTATGGACAGTGAACCCCTGAGCCCATCACCATGGGCTCTTAACGGGCCCAACACTTACACTAAGTGGTCATTGGGCTAAACCACCTTACAAAACCCTAGGAACTGTGGGCAGATGCAAGATTAGCCCATCAGGTATGACCCTCAATGGTCTTACACTTAACCTCTCAGCCCATAATGATCAAACACTACCCGACAAGAGAGGACCTCTCCCTCGGTTGCAAGGAACAGTGTTGCACTCTCTGCTCACATGGATCCTGGGAATTAAAACCTTTTTGCAAACATTTTGAAACCGTAATATATATATATATATATATATATATATCCGTATATAAATATATTTTACAAAACAAATTTCAACGATTGAAATCGGCTACCGGCAGTCTTGGTTTCCATCAGAGAGAGTGCATCCCCAATCATTACCTTTGTCCGACAAAGGGGCTGATCCTATCACTATGATCACCCACTCAAATGAATTCTCAGACTTTCCCAACATACCTAGGTTTTGACCCCCACTAAGGATCTCACTGATTGGCATATCAAAGACGGCCCAATCCGACACCTAGTGCAATATCATAATCGAGTCTAGGGGTCAGGTGTAACTTTCCAGTTTTGCCCATCAATCTCCAAGGTCCAGGGCAATACTGAAAATCTGGTCCGGTTCAGGGTTTTAAGTAAACCAACACTACATGTACCTTGGGTTTCACCCTGGCAACTGAGACAAGCCACCCCAACCAACTTGGCGGCACATTAGTGTCAGGTTTGGCAGGATAAATCTCCTCAGACTTATCCAACGGCTGTGAACATTCTAAACTAACACAAGTCTCATATGTGTCTAGTTTAAGGGTATTACTCAGAAACACACCATAATAACATCAATCAAATATGTACTTTATTCATTTACAATAAATGTCATAAGGTACATCATTCTGATTGGAGCTAAGGGCATACACTGTCTAACACCTAAACCAGACCAGATCTGAAATCAAAAGGGAGTGGAGGGTTATACTTGATACGAAGAAACAATAACCTCCAATGAAGGTGTTCATGCCCAAGAAAAGATCCAAAGACTGCTTCCACCGAAGATGACACGGTGCAGGATGAAGCTGAATCAGCAGGATGGCTCTTCAGCAAGAACCTAATTCTTCAGCAAGAATCTGATGGAGGGTCAGTGAGCACGATTTCTGATTACCTTTTCTGCCAAAAGGTAATATCAAGAACACTTCTTGATCGCTCCCACTGGTGGAGATCGAACTGGTATGGCGGCAGGAGCAGGAATGAGCAGAAGACAGGAGCAGTCGAACTGTAGGTTCTTCTCTCTCTTTAATCTCTGAACTGAGAATTGTATCTTGGAGGTTCTCCTTGCTCCTTTATTTATAGCCTTTAAAAAGAAAATTTCCTAATCCCATTAGGAGTTTCCTAATCCAAATCATGTATTTGGATCTAGAGTCTCTTTAAGAGATAAGGATAATCCCTTATCTTATCTGTAGATAAAGATCAACCCTCCTAATCTAATTATGAGTTTCTTGATCCAAATCTTTATTTGGATCTGTACTCTCTGAGTGGATAGAGACAATTCCTTATCCTATCTGCTGATCTAAATCCCAGAACCGCCCCTTTTTAATTAATCTCATTAAGTCAATTCGAATTGGGATTTAGGCCCATTAAGTCAATCTGCTCACTTACCCTCCAAACTGCTACCCAGTTGGACATCCTTGAAGGGATGAGAGATCCATCGTATGGACGCCCAAATCTTGCAGAATAAAGGGGCGAATTTCAAATTTTTTTTCTCTCCCTTCAACTGGGAATCGCATTCCCCATTTAGAAAATCATATTTTCAAGGATCAATCTTGAACCATAAACTGAACCAGATCTAAACCAAAAGGAGTAGGAGAGGATTATACCTGATATGGAGAAATAGTATCTCGCAACGAAGGTGTTCACGCCCAAGGAAGGATCCAAAGACTGCTCCCACTGAAGATGGCGCAGTGCAGGATGGAGCAGAATCAACAGTATTCTTCTCCAAGAATTCTGTCCTTCGCAAGAAACAATAGGATGGCACGTGAGCACAGCATCCTATCAATTCTTTCTCAAAGAACTGATGTCAAGATCGAATCTTGACTTCTCCCACAATTGGAGATCGAACTAGATGTCTGGCGGCTACAGGATGGAGGCGGCAAGAAAGATCTTTGCAGGGATTGCAGAAATCTTTCTTCTATGATTTCAGCTCTGAAGAGGAAGTGAGTATGTCTTCTCTAAAGGCTACCGCCCCCTCCTTATTTAATCCCGAAGGATCAGCTCCTAATCCAATTAGGAGTTGCTGATCCTAATCTTATTTGGATCAAAACATCTCTTTAGGTGATAAGGATAAATCCTTATCTTATCTGCAGATTGGATCAACCTTCTCCTAATCTTATTAGTAGTTTCCAGATCCAAATCACATTTAGATCTGGACTCTCTGAGTGGATAGGGTTAAGGCCCTATCCTATCTGCTGATCCATCTCAGAATTCGCCCATATTTAACTTATTAAATAAGTCCAGTTCGAAATGGGCTTTAGGCCCATTAAGCTTATGTGCTCACTTAACCTTCCTAACTGCTGCCCAGTTGGGCTTTCTTGTATGGCGTGGGACCCAAGCATTGATCTACACATCAGCCACATGGGTTCAGCCCAGCCTTTGTCACAAGGCCTGGCCGAATACACTGCTATGGACAGTGCACCCCCTGAAACCCCTCAAATGGGCTCTATGGGGCCAACACTTACCCTAAGTGGTCCCTGGGCCAAGCCACCTTGTCACACCCAGGGACTGTGGGCAGATGCAAGATTAGCCCATCAGGTATTATCGTCAATGGTCTTACACTCAACCTCTCAGCCCTTAATGATCAAACACTACCCGACAATAGAGGACCTCTCCCTCGGCTACAAGGAACAGTGTTGCACTCTCTGCTTATATGGATCCCGGGAATTGAAACCTTTTGCAAACATTTTAGAAAGCATAATATATATATTAGGTACACGTAGATATCTTCAGTAAGATCTCCATTCAGCTGCAAGGAACAGATGCAGCAATGAAGCCTTGCGGCTGTTGCATGTAGATATATTTAGTAAGATCTCCATTCAGGAATGCAGTTTTGACATCCATCTGCCAAATCTCATAATCATGGTATGCTGCTGTAGTTAATAGGATTCTAATGGATTTAAGCATGGCCACAGGCAAAAAAGTTTCCTCATAGTCGATGCCCTCTTTCAGAGTGTACCCTTTCGCCACCAGACGAGCTTTGAAGGTCTCAACCCTACCATCGGGGCCCTTCTTCTTCTTGTAAATCCATTTGCAACTGGTTGCTTTTACCCCAGAGGGCGGATCTACCAGAGTCCAAACTACATTGGTCTCCATTGAGTCTATCTCTGCTCTCATGGCTCCACCCACTTCTGGGAATCTATGTCCAACATAGCTTCTACGTAAGTCACGGGATCCTCCTCACTAGTCAAGGTTTCTACCAGGTAACTATCCTGGTCATAACCATAACGGACTGGTGGCCTAGACACCCAAGTGGATCTTCTAGGTTGGTCACTGCCTGGAACTTGTGGGACATCTCCCACTGCTCCTGAATTCTCCTCATTAAGGACTATTTCCTGACGATGGGTGTCCAGGATATAATCGGTTTCCAAGAGTTGTGCATTTCGGCTGCAGAACACCTTCTGCTCACTTGGGTCATAGAATAGGTAACCCATAGAGCCTTTTGGGTAGCCTACAAATAGGCAACGACTGGTCTTGGATTCCAACTTGTCTGCACTCGTTCTTTTAATGTGTGCTGGACAACCCCAAATCTTCAAGTGTCTGTCACTTGGTTTCTTTCCGGTCCAAAGTTCATATGGAGTGTTCGGAACCGATTTGGTTGGAACCCGATTTAGCACATAAATCGTAGTCTCTAATGCATAACCCCAAAAGGATGTGGGTAACTCTGAGTGTATGAGAAGTGACCGGACCATATCTAATAAGGTCCTATTCCTCCTCTTTGAAACACCGTTAAGTTGTGGTGTAGCAGGAGGAGCTAATTGTGATACTATCCCATTGTCCTTTAAGAAGTCCTTGAATTCGTCAGAGAGATACTCGCCACCTCAATCTGATTGAAGGGCTTTAATTTCTCTCCCTAACTATTTCTCGACCTCTTGTCTGAACTCTTTGAACTTTTCAAAGGATTCAGACTTGTGTCTCATTAGGTACACGCAACTATATCGTGAAAAATCATCGGTGAAGGTGATGAAATACACGTGTTGATTCTGTGTCCTAACACTCAGGGGACCACATACATCACTATGTATAAGGTCAAGTGTGCCTGTACATCTTTCAGGCTTACCGTTAAATGGCCGTTTAGTCATCTTGCCTTGTAGGCAAGGCTCGCAAGTGGGAAGATCTTCTACAGTTAGAAAATCCAAAGGACCATCCTTTACGAACCTTGGGATTCGGTCAACACTGATGTGGCAAAGTCGGTAATGCCACAGGCACGTGGGATTAACTGTATCACGGGCTCTCTTTTTGGGGATTTCAGCCGACGTAGTTTCGGTTATGTTAGTTTCTAGAGAAGGATGTAGAACATAGAGACCATTCTCCAGTTCCCTGTATGCGATGAATCTGTTATTTCTTTTAATAGTAATCGTATTACTAAAGAAGACAGAATAACCATCTGCACACAGTTTTGAGACAGAAATCAAAATTCTCCTTAAATTTTGCACATGAAGACAATATTTCAGTACAATAGTTCCTTCTCTAAAAGTAACTCCACGGTTCCTATGGCCACGGCTGCAACAGTTGTAGTAGTTCCCAAGTAGAGCGTGACTTCTCCTTCACTCAGCCTTCTGTTTACCTTGAACCCCTGCAGTGAGTTACACGCATGAGTTGAAGCCCCGGAGTCAATACACCAGGACGCAGAAGCTAATAATAAATTGGTTTCTATAACATAAGTTTCGAAATTACCTTTCTTGGATTCCAGGTAGGCAGGACAGTTCCTTTTCCAGTGGCTGGTCTTCTTGCAAAAATGACAGGCATCTGATGCCTTGTCCTTCCTCTGTTTCTTGGGTTTGGCAGCCTTCTTCTGGGGCTTTCTCTTTGCCTTCCTTTTCTTGCCCGATTTGCTAGTTTCAACAAGCATGGCAATGGGCTCATCCTTTTTAATCAATTCTTCGGCCCTCTGCAACATATTGCTGAGTTCCTGCAAGTTGACGTTCAGCTTGTTCATGTTGTAATTCATGATGAATGGATTAAAGGATGGAGGCAGAGAGTTGAGAATAGCATCGATCTGTGTTACCAGATCCAGCCCGGATCCAAATGCCTCCAATTTGTTGATATACCCCATCATCCAGAGACAATGGTCGTGAACTTGTTGGCCCTTGGACATCTACGCGGTCATGAACTGTTTCAAGACCTTTTGCCGAGTAGAACGATTCTGCTCTTCGTACATTGTCTTGAGACTGTCCAATACGTCCTTAGCAAGTTCGATCTGATCGAACTGCCTCTGAATTGGGTTGTCCAAGGAGGCAATGATATAGCAGCGGGCAAGGGAGTTTTTCTCCTCCCATTCTTGGTATTCTCTTCTCCATGCCTTAGAAGCCCTATCTCCCGGACGATCCGGAGCAGGATACTTGGCTACCTTATCCAATTTCTCAGAGATTAAGACCAACATAAGGTTCCTGTACCAGTCGGCATAGTTTGGGCCCTTCAACTTGTTGTCATCAAGTAACTTTGCAAATTGTCCGTTTGCCATTTCCCGATAAAAGAGCAAACATCAGTCCACAACCTAATTTGATTCATGTTCATTACATAGATATGGATTTTAATCTACGTTCAATTTCCATTTATTCATCTCTGAGATTTCCCTCTTTTCTCAATGACGGAGATTGCGGGTTGTCTCTGGAAATGTGGGAAATCACATAAGGTGCATGGAGCCAACTGTTTCAGCAGCATAACCTCACCACCTTTCTGTGAAGGATCATATCCACTCATCATATGAGTTTTCCCTTTGGCCTCTGTCAGACAAGGTTCAGAGAGTCGTTTTCAGGTAAACCTTTCTGTCCAGTGAGTGCTTACCCACCATATTCGTGAACGCCAAGGTACCGTGAAAGAGTTCCCATTTTCTGGTGAAGCCCCTCCTACATCGGTCTATGACGCCCCTATCATCTTATGAAACACTCAGACAAGCCCAACAACAAATGGATAGCCCATTTTCTGGTGCGTTTCCTCATTACTAAAGGACCCATCCTCATGCTAATGATGGAAGGCCTTTAGAGAGTTCATCATATGAATCTCCCTATCACATGCACTCATATTAGTTGGAGGGAACAGTCAATTATTCCCTAGTTTGATCTAGGTCAAACCAAAGTGGCTCCTACTGACTTTCATAAAGCCAGATTTCGGTGGGCCTAAATCGGCTAGGGTTCCACATGTAACCTCTCCATGAGGTGGGGCCTACCACTGAGGGAGATCATCCAATGACCAAAAGGGACACCATGGCAATGATGTGCATTCAGCCATGGTGTGCGCAAGAGCCACTGTCGATCGAGCATGGGCCAAGTACTTATGGTCCATGTACGTAGCACATCACACATCCACACATCACATGCAAGGATAAATTGATCCAATCAATTAATTATCTGTAAAGCCCATTTGAAGCCCAATTTAAAACCATAATATTAACCATTAATATTATCTAGGTATATGGGCCGAATTAGGGTTGATGGGTTCGGCCCATATAGCTTTATCCATAGAGTGGGCTTTTAGCAGTTTTAACCATTTTAAAACTGGGCCTTTACAGGTTGGGCCGAATTAACCATTTAATTAAATATCAATCCTCAGGCCCATTAGTGGGAAAATTAGGGCTGACTTTCAGCCTTGATCGAACCCTAGATTTGGTCCAAACAATTTGAACCAATCTTGGTTCGAATGGGTCTAGGGTTTGATCTTTAATTAAATCTTTAATTCAATAAAATAATCTGAAATTAAATACTGATAATAGAAAAACAATAATCAGTCAAATAGGGCTGTTCACACAATCCATCCTGCAAAACAGAGGTTAGATCACAGTTTGCAGTTTCATAAACTGCAAATCGCAGATTACGATTCTCCCATCTGAGAAATCTCCTTCCTTGCGCCGCAATCTTCGATCCAATATAAAATAAATAGAAATCCTAATTTCTATTAATAATTACAACAGATCGAATACCTATACATTCAGTCTAAAAAATAAAAAAAAAAATTATTTTACAGACCAAATGTAATAGAGTAATCCAAAAACTGCAAAAACGCAGGTTCCCTGCGCAAATCAAGATTTCGATCTCCTCTTCCCATAAATCAAGAAAATCATAAAGAACAATTCTAAACAATAATCAGATTTATATAACAATTAATTTCAGATTATTCGCCCATAATTTTGGGAACAAATTTCCCGAAACCCATATCTGCGCAAATTGGGTAGAACGCTTCTGCCCATTTGCGCAGGTTCAAATTTGAAACAAATTGGTTCAAGATTTGAACCATGGCTCTGATACCACTGAAGGGATGAGAGATTCATCGTATGGATGCCTAAATCTTGCGGAATAAAGGGGCAAATTTCAAATTTTTTTTTCTCTCCCTTTAACTGGGAACCGCATTCCCCATTTAGAAAATCATATTTTCAAGGATAAATCTTGAATCATAAACTGAACCAGATCTGAACCAAAAGGAGTAGGAGAGGATTATACTTGATATGGAGAAAAAGTATCTCCCAACGAAGGTGTTCACGCCCAAGGAAGGATCCAAAGACTGCTCCCATTGAAGATGGTGTAGTGCAGGATGGAGCAGAATCAGTAGTATTCTTCTCCAAGAATTCTATCCTTTGCAAGAAACAGCAGGATGGCACGTGAGCACAACTTCCTATCAATTCTTTCTCAAAGAACTGATGTCAAGATCGAATCTTGACTTCTCCCACAACTGGAGATCGAACTGGATGTTTGGCGGCTGTAGGATGGAGGCGGCAAGAAAGATCTTTGCAGGGATTGCAGAAATCTTTCTTCTATGATTTCAGCTCTAAAGAGGATGTGAGTATGTCTTCTCTAAAGGCTACCAACCCCTCCTTGTTTGTAATCCCAAAGGATCAGCTCCTAATCCAATTAGGAGTTGCTGATCCAAATCTTATTTGGATCAAAACATCTCTTTAGGTGATAAGGATAAATCCTTATCTTATCTGCAGATTGGATCAACCTTCTCCTAATCTTATTAGGAGGTTTCCAGATCCAAATTACATTTAGATCTGGACTCTCTAGGTGGATAGGGTTAAGGCTCTATCCTATCTTCTGATCCATCTCAGAATTCGCCCATATTTAACTTATTAAATAAGTCTAGTTCGAAATGGGCATTAGGCCCATTAAGCTTATGTGCTCACTTAACCTTCCTAACTGCTGCCCAGTTGGGCTTCCTTGTATGGCGTGGGACCCAAGCATTGATTTACACATCAACCACATGGGTTCAGCCCAGCCTTTGTCACAAGGCCTGGCTGAATACACTGCTATGGACAGTGCACCCCCTGAAACCCATCAAATGGGATCTATGGGCCCAACACTTACCCTAAGTGGTCCCTGGGCCAAGCCACCTTGTAACACCCAGGGACTGTGGGCAGATGCAAGATTAGCCCATCAGGTATTATCCTCAATGGTCTTACACTCAACCTCTCAGCCCTTAATGATCAAACACTGCCCAACAAGAGAGGACCTCTCCCTCGGCTGCAAGCAACAGTGTTGCACTCTCTGCTTATATGGATCCCGGGAATTGAAACCCTTTGCAAACATTTTAGAAAGCATAATATATATACTTTTATATCTCATTTAAAATATATTTTGCAAAACAAATCTCAACGTTTGAAATCGGCTACCGGCAGTCTTGGTTTCCATCAGTGAGAGTGCATCCCCGATCATTACCTTTGTTCGACAAAGGGGCTGATCCTGTCACTATGATCACCCACTCAGATGAATTCTCAGACTGTCCCAACATACCCAGGTTTTGACCCCACTAAAGATCTCACTGATTAGTACATCAAAGACAGCTCAATCCGACACCTAGTGCAGTATCATAATCGAGTCTAGGGGTTGGGTGTAACTTTCCAGTTTTGCCCATTAATCTCCAAGGTCCAGGGCAATACTGGAAATCTGGTCCAGTTCAAAGATCCAATTAATCTTACTCTGTATGTGCCTAGGGTCTCACCCTAGTAGCTGAGACAGGCCACCCCAACCGACTTGGTGGCACCACAGTGTCAGCCTTATCAGGATAAGTCTCCCCAGACTTACCCACTGGCTGTGAACATTCTAAACTAACACGAGTCTCTTTAAGTGTCCAGTTTAAGGGTATTACACAAAAACATACCAAGGGAACATGAATCAAATATGCACTTTTATTCATTTACAATAAACTCATAAAGTACATCATTCTAATTGAAGCTAAGGACATACAAAACTGTCTAACAATCCTTATATGGCGTGGAACCCAAACATTGATCAACACATCAGCCACATGTGTTCAGCCCAGCCTCTATTACAAGGCCTGGCCGAATTCATTGTAGGAGACAGTAAACCCCTGAATCCATCACCATAGGCTCTTAATGGGCCCAACATTTACCCTAAATGGTCCTTGGGTCAAGCCACCTTATAAAAACCCAAGGACTGTGGGCAGATGCAAGATTATCCCATCAGGTATTACCCTTAATGGTCTTACACTTAACCTCTCAGCCCATAATGATCAAACACTACCCGACAAGAGAGGACCTCTCCCTCAGCTACAAGGTACAGTGCTGCACTCTCTATTCACATGGATCCCAGGAATTAAAACCTTTTGCAAACATTTTGAAACCATAATATATATATGTATATATCTATATAAATATATTTTGCAAAACAAATTTCAACGGTTGAAAACGACTGCCTGTAGTTTTGGTTTCCATCAGAGAGAGTGCATCTCCGACCATTCACTTTGTCCGACAAAGGGGCTGATCCTGTCACTATGATCACCCACTCAGATGAATTCTCGGACTGTCCCAACATACCCAGGTTTTGACCCCCTCTAAGGATCTCACTGGGCATATAAAAGACAGCCCAATCCAACACCTAGTGCAGTATCATGATCGAGTGTAGGGGTCAGGTGTAACATTCCACTTTTGCCTATCTATCTCCAAGGTCTAGAGCAATACTAGAATTCTGGTCCAGTTCAGGGTTTCAAGAAAACCCACACTGCATGTACCTCAGGTCTCACCCTGGTAGCCGAGACAAGCCACTCCAACCAACTTGGCGGCACATCAGTGCCAGCCTTGGCAGGATAAATCTCCCCAGATCTATCCAACAACTGTGAAGATTCTAAACTAACACGAGTCTCATATGTGTCCAGTTTAAGGGTATAACACAGAAACACACCATGATAACATGAATCAAATATGTACTTTATTCCTTTACATTAAATTCATAATGTACATCATTCTGATTGGAGCTAAGGGCATACACTGTCTAACATGAACTACCACTCTGGAAGCTACATTTGTGGAATCCATATCAGGTATACTTCTCCCTCTAGTTTGGTTTCAAATCTGGTCCCTTTTCGGTGCAAGAACAATCCTTGAAAAATGCAGTTTTTCTAAATCAGGCAATACGATTCTCGACAGGCTGAAAAAAATTTTTTGAAATTCATCCAACCATCTGGCATTGTTCGGTCATCCATATGATGGATTTCACCTTTATCCAATTTCTCCTTGCCTTTAATATAATCTTCTATGGTGCATCATGGTGATGCTTTAAGTACCTAATGAACCAATTATAGAATGAAGCATGTCCATCCATAGAAACTCTACATCATGTATATTCTTTGGAGTTGGCTAGTCATTAATTGCAACAACCCTGGACTTGTCCACTTTGATTCTCTTGACTTGTAGCTCAATGCCAAGGAAGATGTGCTTTAGTTGCATGAATGAGCATTTCTGATGAAATATGAATGTCATCAAAATACACAAGAACAAATACTTAAAGGTTAAATATATATCGGAAAGTGACTTTACCCTATTTTTAATCTATATCTACTATATGTACGCAAAACAATAGAATTTACCACTATTACAATAAAAACCTAAGATGATATAATCAATTTTGAATTGAATGTCAAACAAATCCACATACAATGGCTCTTTAACCTATATATGATGGGAAAGTAAACTGAATTTCTAGTTTTAAATTGCATAAATAAATCATTTTCTGATAAGGGTTAAAGAAGTTTCCCTTGGCAAAACTAAATATAAATAAAATATAACCAAGTAGAGAACTATTTCTTATTTGAATTTATTTGAATCATAGTGAGTCGAAGAGATCGTATAAATCGTAGGATTTATGAATCAACTCGTTTGATTGAAACAACATTTGTTAGATTTTTGTAGGGAAAGGTTTTGAGCATATGATTTGAATAAAAAACCTTGGAATTCTTGATGCAAATCATGACTCTTATCTTAAATCGTATGATTTTCACAACTGTCTTGGAGAGTGTAGCTTCTTGAGGGACTTATTGTGATTTAAATAGATGACAAACTGAGTAAAATAAGGTAGTGTCATTAATGTTTAAGTTCTTGGATGATGGCAAGGAACTTGGCAAAGTAGGTATTGTAGTTGAGTTGGGGACCTATTAACTTCCTATTGACAAAGGCAACAGGTTGCTTTACTTCCATTAGGACAATTCATCCTGACCTTGGAAGCATCACATTAAAGCTTGAACAAGATGTTGGTGTTAGTAAGTGTTAGGTCTGAGGCATTAACAAGTTTGTCATTGATCTTGTAGAAATCTGCCTAAGCTGCCTCAATCCATTGAAATTTCACCTTGCCTTTCATATATGGGAGTCCATGATGATGCTTGAAGCCTAGGAAGATTCTTTGGAGTTGGCTAGCCATTAATTGCAACAATCTTGAGACTTGTCCACTCTGATTCCCTCAACTTGTATCTCGAAGCCTAGGAATATGTGCTTCGGTTGCATGAATGAACATTTCTTAAGATTGGTGATTCAAGATTCAAATCATGAATTATATCATAAATTGTAAGATTTTCACAACTGGCTTGGAGAGTGAAGATTCTTAAGGACCTTATGATTTGAATAGATGACAAACTAAGTAAAATGAGGTAGTGTGGTCAATGTTTAAGAGCTTGGATGATGGCAAAGAAATCGGCAAATTAGGTGTTATAGTTTAGTTCAGGTCCTGTTAACTTCCTGTTGACAAGGGCAACAGGTTCCACTCCAATCCTGACCGTGGAAGCATCACATTTGAGCTTGAACAAGATGTTGCTATTAGGGAGAGCTATGTCTTGGGAATTAACGAGTTTGTTTTTGATTTCATAGAAAGTTGTCTCAGCTGCATTGAAATTTCACCTTGCCTTTCATATAATCTATTATGGGAGGCCAAGAAGATGCTTGAAGTCAATAATGAACCATTTATAGAATGAGGCACATCCACTGAAACTCCTGACCTTGTGTGGATTCCTTGGAGTTGGCTAGTCATTAATTGCCAAAACCTTGGACTTATGCACTCTGATTCCCTATACTTGTAGCTCAAAGCCAAGGTAGATCTGCTTCAGTTGCATGAATGAACATTTCTTCAGATTGTCAAACTTTTTAATGTTCAAAAGATCAAACACTTTGAGTAATTGTTACATATATTTATTAGCCTTCCATCTAAAAATAAGAATATCATCGAGATATACAACAACAAATTTGCCTAAAAAAGGTTGCATTGTCGGAGTCATCACCCTTGTAAGATTATTTCTATTTTTTACAAACTTATCAAACAAATAAAACATGACTATATTAAAAGCTTATATATATATAGGAAAGTGACTTTACCCTATTTTTAATCTACATCAACTATAGTTATGTGTAAAAGTAGAATTTACCACTAATACAAAATAAAAATAACAAAAGTTGATATAATCAAGTTTGACTTGAAAGTCAAACAAATCCACATACAATGACTCTTTAACCTCTATATGACAGGAAACTAAACTCAATTTCTAGTTTCTAATAGAATAAATAAATAGTTTTCTAAAAAGGGTTTTATAAAAAGTCTCCCTTAGCAAAACTATATATAAAAAAGACCAAGTAAGGAACTAATTCTTAATTGAATATTTTTGAATCATAGTGAATCGAAAATTTCATATAAATTGGAGGATTATGAACCAAATCGTTGGATTCAAACAAAACTTGTAAGACTTTTGTAGAAAAAGAATTTGAACATAAGATTTGAATTAAAACCCTTGGGATTCATGATTCAAGTCGTGAATTTTATCGTAAATCGTTAGATTTTCGCAACCGGCTTGGAGAGTGAAGATGCTTGAGGGCCTTGTGAATTGAATACATAAAAACAAAGTAAAATAAGTTAGTGTTGTTAATTTTTAAGAGTGTGGATGATGGAAAGGTACTTGGCAAAGTAGGTGTTGTAGTTAAGTTGGGGTCCTGTGAACTTCCCGATCGTGGAAGCATCACATTTGATCTTGAGCAAGATGTTGGTCTTAGGGAGTGCTAGGTCTAGGGTATTAGAGAGTTTGTCTTTGATCTCGTAGGGAGCTGCATAAGTTGCCTTAGTCAATTGTAATTTCACCATGCCTATCATATAATCTATTATGGGGGGCCATGATGATGCTTGAAGTCCCTAATAAACCATTTTTAGAATGAGGCAAGTTCATGGAAACTGTGGACCTTATTTACATTCTTTGGAGTTGGCTAGTCATTAATTGCAACAACCTTGGACTTATGCACTCTGATTCCCTAGACTTGTAGCTCAAAGGCAAGGAAGATGTGCTTCAGTTGCTCGAAGATTATTTCACTTTTTTCCAAACTTGTCAAACAAATAAAACATGAATATTTTAAGAGGTTAAATATATATAAGAAAGTGACTTTACCCAATGTTTTGATCTATATATACTCTATGTATGTAAAACAATAAATTCACCACTTATACAGTAAAAACCTAAGATGATATAATCAATTATTTTGACTTGAAAGTGAAACAAATCCACATACAACGACTCTTTAACCTATATATGGCGTGAAAATAAACTAAATTTCTAGTTTTAAATTGCATAAAAAAAATCATTTTCTAATAAGGGGCATTCTTTTTTTGGATTTTGAGAGGGGGAAGTTGGTCAATGAGATTTTGGTTCCCATTGACCATGAATCCCATGTTCATTTTTCAAATTAATGTGGGGATTAGAGAAAGTTTATTTTCGTAGGTATCCCTTCTCCTAGGTGGGTAAATAATTAACTTTCCCACATAGGAAGAAAGTTGCTAACACTTGAATGGGATAAAAATGCCCCTTTTAATTGAAGGGAAGGGGGATCCATCATATGGATGGCCAAACCATGCAGGGTGGCTGGGCAAAATTTCAAAAATTTATTTTCTCCCTTTCCAGGAATTGTATTCCCAGTTTTAGAAAAACCACATTTTTCAAGGGTCATTCTTGAAACAAACCGGACCAGATCTAGAACCAAAAAAATGGGAGGGATATACCTGATATGAAATCCACAAATGTAGCTTCCAAAGTAGGTGTTAACGCCCAAAGAGGGCACCAAATCTTGCCTCTACTAAAGATGGCGCAGCTTGAGATGAAGCAAAATCAGCAATGTAGTCATTCACCAAGAACTGCAATCCTTAAGCAAGGATCAAGCAAGGGATGATGAGCACGAATTCAGAACTGATTTTTCTTCCAAAAACTAGTATCAAGATCCGGTCTTGATATGTCCAAGAATGGAGTTCAAACAGGGTATATGGCAGCAAGAGCAAAAAGGAGAGGGAACACTAAAAGCAGAGTGCATATATGTAACCCTTTTCCAGTTCGCCTTCCTCTATTTAAATAGATCTTAAAGAGTTATCTTCTTAATCTGATTAGGAGTTTCCTGATCCAAATCTTTATTTGGATCTGGACTCTTTAAGTGATAAGGCTTATCCCCTTATCTTATCTGTTGATCCAGACCCAAATACATACCCATATTCGCCCCACCAGATTAATCATATTAATCTTGGGCTTAAGGCCCATTAAGAAAGTGGGCTCACTATCCCTTTTAATTGCTGGCTAGCTTGGCTCTCTTTGTATGGCGTGGGACCTTAACATTGATCTTCGCAAAATCCATATGGGTTCAGCCTAGCCTTTGTCACAAGGCCTGGCTGAATTCACTGTAGTGAACCCCCTGAGTCCATCAGTATGGGCCCTTAATGGGCCTAACATTTACACTAAATGGTTCTTGGGTCCAGCCACCTTACGAAGGCCTAAGGACTATAGTCTTAAGTGAGATTAGCCCATCAGGTATAAAAGCCCTAAATGGTCTTACACTTAACCTCTCAGCCCATAATGATCAAACACTGCCCGACAAAAGAGGACCTCTCCCTCAGCTACAAGGTACAGTGTTGCACTCTCTACTCGGATGGATCCCGGGAATTAAAACCTTTGCAAACATTTTCATAAAACATAATATATATATATATATATATTTTGCAAAACAAATCTCAAACAAGTTTGAAATCAACTGCTGACAATTTAGGTTTCCATTAGAGTGCTATCCTCGATCATTCACTTTGTCCGACAAAGAGGCTAATTTTGTCACTATGATCACCCACTCAGTTGAATTCTCAAACTGCCCCAAAATACCCAGGTTTTGACCCCCGCTAAGGATCTCGCTAGTTGGCATATCAAAATTATCCCAATACAACAACTAGTGCAGTACCATAATCGAGTCTTGGGGTTAGGTGTAACTTTTCAGTTTTGCTCATTTATCTCCACGGTTAAGGCATAACTAGAAAATGGCCTGGTTCAAAGTTTCAAGGAAACCCACACTACATGTGCTTCGAGTCTAACCCTAGTAACTAAGACAAGATGCCCTTACCGACATGGCAGCACATTAGTGTTAGCCTTGTGAGGATAAACCTCCCCAGGTCCATCCAATGGCTATAAACATTCTAAACTAACATGAGTCCCATAAGTGTTAGACAATGTATTCCCTTAGCTCTAATCAGATTGATGTACTTTTTGACATTTATTGTAAATGAATAAAGTGCATAATTGATTCATGTTATCTATAGTGTGTTTTTGTGTAATACCCTTAAACTGGACACTTAAGAGACTTGTGTTAGTTTAGAACCTTCACAGCCTTTGGATAGACCTAGGGAGGTATGTCCTGCCAAGGCTGACACTAATGTGCTACCAAGTCAGTTGGGGTGGCTTGTCTCAGCTGCTAGGGTGAGACTTGAAGCACATGTAGTGTGGGTTTGCTTGAAACCCTAAATCGGGCAATTTTCCAATTATGCCCTGGACCTTAGATACAGATGGGCAAAACTGAAAAATGACACTTGATCCCTAGACTCAATTATGGTAGTGCACTAGTTATAGGATTGGGTTGTCTTTGATATGCCAATCGGTGAGATCCTTAGCGGGGGTCAAAACGTGGGTATGTTGGGGCAGTCTGAGAATTCACTTGAGTGGGTGATCATAGTGACAAAATCAACCCCTTTGCTGGACAATGTGAATGATCGGGGAATGCACTCTCTCTGATGGAAACCTAAACTGCCAGTAGTTAATTTCATACTTGTTGAGATTTGTTTTTGCAAAATATATTTATGTAGAGATATACATATATATTATGGTTTCACAAAATGTTTGCAAAAGGTTTTAATTCCTGGGATCCATGTGAGCATAGAGTGCAACATTGTATCTTACAGCTGAGGGAGAGGTCCTCTTTTGTCGGGCAATGTTTGATCATTATGGGCTAAGAGGTCAAGTGTAAGACCATTTAGGGTTTTTACCTGATGGGCTATTCTCACATAAGTCCATAGTCCTTGGGCCTTCATAAGGTGGTTGGACCTAGGGACCATTTAGTTTAAATGTTGGGCCGGCTAAGAGCCCATACTGATGGGGTTAGGGGTTCACTGTCTTCAGCAGTGAATTCGGCCAGGCCTTGTAACAAAGACTAGGCTGAACCCATATGGCTTTTGTGGAGATCAATATTAGGTTCTCACACCATACAAAGAGAGCCAAGCTAGCCAACAGTTAAAAGGGAAGTGAACCTAAAGGCTTAATAGGCCTAAAGCCCAATTCAAACTGGGCTTAATTTGATTAATTAATAGAGGGAAAATTTGAGATCAGATCTGCTTCTGGATCAGCAAGAGGATAAGATATGTCTTATCCACTTAGGAGTTCTGATCCAAATAAAGATTTGGATCAAAGAACCCTCTCCTGATATGATTAGGAAGTTGATCCAAGAAGGATTATAAATAGAGGGAGAATCTCAGATCTTCTCTTTGCTCTTGCTGCCCTACCCTGTGCGATCTCCAATTCTTGGAGAGATCAAGATTGGATCTTGATATTGTTTCTTGCTAGAAGAAACAATCTTGAAGCTGTGCTCACATCCCTGCATGATTCTTGCTAAAGAATTGGGGTTCTTGCTGGAGAATCTCTTTGTTGATCCTGCCTCACACTATGTTGTGTCATCTTCAGTGGAGGAAGGATTTGGTGAACTCTTTGAGCATGAACACCTGCATTGGGAACTATTATTGATTTCATATCAGGTATATCCTGCCCTTAATCTTGGTTTCAGAATTGATGTGGTTTGTTTCAAGAACAAACCCTGAAAAATGCAAGTTTTCTAAAACATGGAATAGGATTCCCGAAAGGGAGAAAGAAATTTTTGAAAATTTTCCCAGCCACCTTGCATGGTTCGGATATCCATATGATGGATCTCTCTTCCCTTTAGTGGACCAGATCTGAACCTACACAAATGGGCAAAAACTATTCTACCCGATATGCGCAAGTTGGTCGTTTTTCCATGAATTGGTCCCCAGTTTTTGGGCGTATGATCTGCAAATTAATTCTTTATTTATCTGCAATAATTATAGAATTGTTCTATCTTTATTTATTGATTTTTGGGTTGTTCATATGGTGGAGATCGAAATCTTTATTGGCGCCAAGATTTGTGCACCCTGCATTTTCTATTCTATTATTTTGGTTTGTGAATATTTTTTTTTTATTTTCTAGACATAATGTATAGGATTTGATATGATGTAATTAATAAAAAATTAGGTTTTTCTAATTTTTCATTGGAAGAAATGCTGGATCGCATGGAGGAGAAGAAGACTTTTTGCAGATACAAGATCTCCAATTTTCAATTTACAGAAATCGAATCTACAATCTGCAACTAACTTTTTTCTTGCAGGTTTGCAGCCACACGAACAACCCCCTGTTGTTGTTTCTTGCTGATTCTTGATTGTCTTTAATCATCTGTAATTAATTTCAGATCATCTTCTTGAATTGGATCTTGTAAAGGACACCAAACCCTAGGCTAGTTTGACCCAAGATTGGTCCAAACTAGTTGGACTGAACCTGTGATTCAATAGGGGTCTGTTCTCAGCCCCAAATTCTGATTTGGGCCAGGGGTTTGATGGCCCATTACAAGATGCAATTCAGCCCTCCCTACAAAACCTAGTTTTGTTAAGTTAAAACTGCATTAGCCCTAATTCAACTTAAATGCTATATGGGCCGAATTGCCTTTTGTAGTTCAGCCAATGTACCTAGATAATGTCATATGATACTATTATGGGCTTTAATGGGCTGATATTGATTTAGGGATTTACAGTTGATTTAATTGATTGGATCAAAATTATGTAAATGTTTCATGCATGTGATGTATGATGTGTGATGTGCTATGTACATGGGCCATAAGCAATTGGCCTATGTTCATTCATTAGTGGCTCTCTACGCACACCATGGCTGAATGCACATCATTGCCATGATGCACAAAAGATCATTGGATGACCCCCTTTTCAATGGCCCCCAAATCAGCTTCCTCCCCAAGAGGAACCATGCAGAACCCTAGCCATTTTGGGCCCATTTGAATATGACTTTAAGAAAGTCACTAGGAGCCACTTTGGTTTGACCTAAATCAGATCTAGGGATGCAACAACTTGTTCCCTCCAGATATATAAGTGCTTTTGATAGGAAGATTTATACGATGAACTCTCTGAAGGCCTTCTGTCATTAGTATGAGGATGGGCTTATCAGTAATGAGGAGATGCACCATAAAATTGGACTATCCATTTGTTGGTGAGTCTGTTTGATTGCTTCATAAGATGATAGGGGCGTCGTAGACCGATGTGGGAGGGGCTTATCCTAAAATGGAAGACTCTCTCATGGTACCTTGGCGTTCACGAATATGACAGGTCTGCATTTACAAGACAGAAAAGTTTAACATAAAATGACAATGAACGTTGTCTAACAGAGGCCAAAGGGAAAGCTTATAAGATGAGTGGATTTGATTCTTCACAGAAAGTGGTGGGGTGGTGTGTTCGAAAGCACGTCGTTAAACACTCTGGAACACTAGTTTAAACATTTATAATTTTTACCATTTTTCAAACAACTATTAACGTAGTAAATGGGTGAGAACAGGTCGTATCCATAGGGAAGCAAGTGAAAAATTAATATATACTTAGATCCGGACAAGAGAATGCAATCGGGAATCTCGATTGTACACTTATTTCTATCGGGAATCGAGAATGCAATCAGGAATCTTGATTTTTAAAATTAGACATGTATTCTTCTTATAATTTTTTTACAGTGGATTTCTACCACTTGATTTGGACACTTATTTCTATTGTTACATTCCACCGTTTGACGCGAATCTCGACACTTGCCTTAGTTGAACAGACCCGGTTACTAAGTGTTAGGCAAGTATCTTTGGCATTCTCTTTTCCATTTGACGCGACTCTCGACATTTGACTTAGGTGAAGAGACCCGGTTACTAAGTCTAGGGTGTCCATTGACCTTTTATTCTTTCTTTTCTTTTTTTTGCAACATTGTTCAGGGTTGTCTACTATTTCTAAAAATTTAAAGAATTTTTGTCTAATTCTCAATCTTTATCTTCTTATCTTGGTAGGGGCAAACTTGGGAGTATTTTCCAATTTCTAAATAGTTTTGACAATATTCAAATAAGACCAATTATGACTCCTCACTTGCTACCAATTTCTACAAAATTCAATATTCTTTTATCAGTTTTCTCAACTTTTTCTATTTGGGAATCTCTTTTAATGGATAAAAATTTTAAAATTTTCAGTGAAATTTTAATTTTGCATATTTAAAAGCTTAGCTTCTCACATTTTTTTTCAAAAAAAAAATTTCTCTCTCTTTCCTCACCCCCAACTTAAATGCCATTGTCCCCAATGACATGATTAAACTGATGCAAAAAGGACTTAGGCCAAAGGGAACAATAGATAGGGTTTTCTTGAGGGGTTCAAGGTCTACCAACTGGTCTTAAATCAAGAAAAGAAAAACTCTAATCCCAAATGTAACTGAAAATTATGTTGGGTTGCCTCCTAACCAACGCTAAGTTTAACATCTTTAGTCGGACACATTTACGCACTTCTTCCATCTACACTCTCCGACTCACTTTCGTCTTCATACAAGCAGGGCTCAGAATGGACTAAGCAAGGGGCAGACAGGGCATCTAAAAGATGATTAACTACATCTATCTTGCACTCACCTTTCCCTAGATTTAGATGCTTAGAGGCAATGAAAACATTTAACTGGACTTTCTGCTCCAAACATGAAATGTCCGTTTTTCTCCATTTATAGTTGATGTTTGTATTGGTTGTTGCTAGAAATGGACATCTTAAGATTTTTGGGATATGGTTCAGTTCCTTAATTGAGGTCATGTCTAGGATAAAATCCAATGGGAAGTGACAACCCTCTACCCTGACCATGACATCCTCAACACTTCGAGGAGTCTTGATTGACCAATCAGCGAGTTGTAGAATTATCGGAGTAGGTTTTAACTCACCGATCCTGAACCTATCATAAATGGACAGAAGCAGATTTATATTGGCCCCAAGATCCAATAGGACCCGATCGAAGGTGATTCCAGAGATGACATAGTTTATGAGAGGAGCACTAAGGTCTTTCATTTTCTGAGGGAGTTGATTTAGGAGAGCTGCACTAACATCTGCGGAGAGCATCATTTTTTATGAGGCTGATCTTGGCTCCATAATTTGAGTACATACCTCTTTCAAGAACTTGTCATAGGTCGAGATATGTTGGATTGCATCAAGGAGAGGGAAGTTAATATGGACTTCCGAGCTCTCCTCGTTGCGGGTCTCTTTCTTCTTTCGCACCAGCCCGGCTGTGAGTGCAGTTGGAAAGGGAAGTACAAGTTGGTTCACTAAGTTTCCTTTCCTTCTTCTTCTCCCCCCAACTTAGGATCTTCCTGCTCCTTTTCTTCTTCTTTAATTTTCTTTTTCTCACACGACTTCTCTAAAATCCTCTCACTCCTTAAGATTGTAATAGCTTTCGTATTTTCAAAATGAGGGTTCTTAGAGGTGGTTGAATCAGTTGTGGGGGAAAACCTGGTGGATGATTTCCTGGAGTCACAACCGGTTGACTCAGTAATTGCCCTACTCCTCTCCTCTTCTTGGCTTCGGCTAGCTGTCCTATTCGACTTTCTAATCTATCGATGGACTACTGTTGATTTAAGATCAGCTGCTGAAGCTGCATCAATTGATAATCTACAATACGTGTTTGAGGAGGTTAAGTGTAAGCCTGATACGGTTGGACAGGTTAGCTCCCAGGGTACACCTGCTAGAATGAACTCTGTACTTGTGGCCTCTGAAATTACTGGGCCATGGTGTTAGATGGATGATGATACTAATGGGACTGTGTATGTGTTTGACATGGTTGATCCGGTTGAGTCCCAGGGTAATCATTGTACTCCCAGTGGATCTGGGCTTTAGACCATTGAGAGTGCATATCTGGCAGGGGGGTTTCTTGGGCTTGGGCTCTGTAAGTAAAGTTGGGCGGATTTTCCCACCCAGGGTTATATGGACTAAATAATGGGTTAGCATTGGGTTGAAAAAATCAGTTGGCCACAAGTACATGGTTTGGACTAACTGGTTGACATGGGCCTACCACAGGGCACTGGCTAACATGATGAGCCGGGCTTGCACAGATGGAACATGATGGATAGGATGACAAGGTTGGGTCTGGGCCACTTTGTTGACGATATGCAAGGACTTGGTCAATTCTGTGGGCCATCCCATTAATGTTGTCTAGTTGTTGAGCACATGGTTCCAATCTATTTGTGGCTCAGGTTGGAAATAATTTCTCATTCCACACACTCCGACCATTGAATTTATTTTCTCTTATTTTTACCCCCTTTTTCTTTTTTTTAATTTGAAATTTAAATTTTGAATTTTAATTTCAAATTTAGATTTTGAAATTTAAATTTTGCAATTTAAACTTAAATTTGATTTTTTCTTTTTTTATGTTTTTTATTTATTATTATTTTTTTATTTTCTCTTTTTTTTTAATTCAAAATCAAAATTCAAATTCAGATTTTGAAATTTAAATTAAAATTTGAAAATTTTAAATTAAAAAAAAATGCAAACAAATCAACCACACGACCTACAGCTGACCTAGGGTTTCCTAAACTAGTGGTTCAACCAATGTGAATCCTTTTAGGTTCACTTGGAATTACACCATTCCTTTGGTTAGCCAGGTAAGATGTAGGGATGTGGGAGGTTCCCCTTGCTCTCGTAAGGACCTAATTAAGTAACCACAAACCCGCTTAGGCATTGAAGGAATGAGAGATCCATCATATGGATGGCCGAACCCTACAGGAAGGTTGGGAAAAAATTCAAAAATTTCTCTCTCCCATGTGGGAATTGCATTCCCTATTTTAGAAAACTGCATTTTCAACGATCAATCTTGAAACCAAACCGGACCAGATCTGAAACCAAAAGGGAGTGGAGGGATATACCTAATATGATGTAATAATAACCTCCAATGAAGGTGTTCACGCCCAAGGAAAAATCCAAAGACTGCTTCCACCGAAGATGACACGGTGCAGGATGAAGTAGAATTAGTAGGATGGCTCTTCAGCAAGAACCGAATTCTTCAGCAAGAATTTGATGGAGGGTTAGTGAGCATGACTTTAGATTACCTTTTCTACCAAAAGGTAAAATCAAGAACCCTTCTTGATCGCTCCCACAGGTGTAGATCAAACTAGTATGGCGGCAAGAGGAGAGAAGGAGACGGTGCAGTCAAATTGTGTTGTTTTTCTCTGGAAATCAGCAATCACTCAGATGATTTCTGTTGTGTGTTGAGGGTTCGCCCTACTCTCCTATTTATAGCCTTAAAGAGAGGTTCTCCTAATCTCATTAGGAGTTTCCTAATCCAAATCTTGTATTTGGATATGGACACTCTTTAAGAGATAAGGATAATCCCTTATCATATCTGTAGATAAAGATCAACCCTCCTAATCTAATTAGGAGTTTCCTGATCCAAATCTTTATTTGGATCAGGACTCTCTGAGTGGATAGGGATAATCCCTTATCCTATCTGCTGATCTAATTCCCAGAACCGCCCTCTTTTAATTAATCTCATTAAGTCAGTTCGAATTGGGCTTCAGGCCCTTAAGTCCATCTGCTCACTTAGCCTCCTAACTGTTGCCTAGTTGGTTATCCTTGTATGGCGTGGGACCCAAACATTGATCTACACATCAGCCACATGGGTTCCTCTGTTATAAGGCCAAGCCGAATTCACTAAAGGAGACAGTAAACCCCTGAGTCCATCACCATGGGCTCTTAGTGGGCCCAACATTTACACTAATTGGTCATTGGGTCAAGCCACTTTATAAAACCCAAGGACTGTGGGTAGATGCAAGATTATCCCATCAGGTATTACCCTCAATGGTCTTACACTTAACTTCTCAACCCATAATGATCAAACACTGCCCGACAAAAGAAGACCTCTCCCTCAACTGCAAGGTACAGTGCTGCACTCTCTACTCACATGGATCCTGGGAATTAAAACCTTTTGCAAACATTTTGAAACCATAATATATATATCTCTATATAAATATATTTTGCAAAACAAATTTCAACGCTTGAAATCAATTGCTAGCAGTTTAGGTTTCCATCGGAGAGAGCGCATCCCCAATCATTCACTTTGTCTGACAAAGGGTTGATCCTATCACTATGATCACCCACTCAGATGATTTCTCAGACTGTCCCAACATACCCAAGTTTTGACCCCCTCTATGGATCTCATTGATTGGCATATCAAAGACAGTCCAATCCGACACCTAGTGTAGTATCATAATCAAGTCTATGGGTCAGGTGTAACATTCCAGTTTTGCCCATCTATCTCAAAGGTCCAGGGTAATATTGGAATTCTAGTCCGGTTCAAGGTTTCAAGAAAACCCACACTGCATGTACCTCAGGTCTCACCCTGGCAGCTGAGACAAGCCACCCCAACCAACTTGGCGGCACATCAGTGTCAGCCTTGGCAGGATAAATCTCCCCAGATCTATCCAATGGCTGTGAAGATTCTAAACTAACACAAGTCTCATATTTGTCTAGTTTAAGGGTATTACACAGAAATACACCATAATAACATGAATCAATTATGTACTTTATTTATTTACATTAAAATGTCATAATGTACATCATTTTGATTGGAGCTAAGGGCATACACTGTCTAACAGGCGTAGCCATTTAACATCTTTCCTTATACACTAACTGCCGGTTATGGAAAGTAATTACGAGATTTCCTAAAATTCAGCACACCTTTGAACCAAGTGTGAGGCTTTCCTAAAGGACCTTGTTATCCAAATTTTAAATTAGGGTTAAGGTTCTATTTTTTGATTATTTATTTTTAGTTTTTATTGAAATTCGAAATTTTAAATTTAAATTTCGAAATTTGAAATTCAAATTCAGATTTGAGTTAAAATTTAAATTTAAATTCAAATTAAAAAAAATTAAACAATTTCCTCTTTAATAATTAATTATTTAATTAAAGCACTAATAAAAAGGAAATTAAATAGGGCAACAAATAATTATAAAAAGCAAAAATAAAAGAAATAATTAGGCTAAAAAGATTAACAACTACCAAAATAAATTCTAACAAGAAAATTGCTATTCTAAAAATTAAACCAAAAATAAAATAAGCAAAAGAAAATTATGCGGCAATAAATAAAATAAAATAAAATTAACAAATTTTTTTTCTATTTTTTATCTAAAATAAAGGAAGAACACAAACCTAATAAGACAGAAACGGAAGAAAAATAATACTAAAATAATATAAATCGAATCTCACAAAAAAATTAATTGAAAATTCAAAAATCACTATTCTACCAAAAAAAAAAGTGTTCAAAAATAAAAATAAATAAAATAAAAAATAAAATGGGACGACTACACCTGAAACACAATCCAATTTCTCTTCTCTTCTCTTCTCTCCCGCAGTCCCACAATGCTCCGATACCCCACCTTTCGCTATTAAGTCCTACAAAATCAAAGAGAAACAAGAATTAAAATGAGATAACAGATCAATTAATAAAAGGAAAAAGAAAAAATAATGAAACAGATCTGGATAAAGCAAATAAATTTTTTTTTCCGTGCTTCCCCGGCAACGACACCAAAAACTTAGTGTGTCCGGAAGCGCATCGTTAAACACTCCAGAACACCAGTTTAAACATTTATAATTTTTATCATTCAGAATTTAATAAAGTATGGGAATCAATAAAGGAAATAAAATAAATAAATAAATAAATGATACAAAATTTGGATCTGGTGGCAGTAGCTGCAGCTCGGCCAGACTACTTACAGAAACCCCTCCTGACAAGAACCGGGCGTCCATCCTTTCTACATCCCTCGAACCCCTTGAGACACCTTAGTCTTGAACCGAACGAATTTAGATCTGCAAAATAGAGAAACAAACAAGAATTAAATCTAAAAAGATTGTAGAAATAAAAATAAGAGAAAAGAAAATAAAGAAAAAAAAAGAATGGTTGATCAGAATGGTTGAACAGCTTGCAGGATCCCCTTTTGACAAGATCTGAGAGTCTTCCCCTTCTACAACCCTTGAACTGAAAGAATGGTAGGATCCATCTAATGGACGCCATAAAGGTTGCGGAATGGGTGGGGCGAATTTCAAAAATTTCCTACCTTCTCCCAACTGGGAATCATATTCCCTGAATTTAGAATACAATATTCAAGGATCTACTTGAACCCTAATCAAACCAGATCTGTACCAAAAGATAAATGGGAGGATTATACCTGATCCGGAGAAGCAGTATCTCCCAAAGTTGGTGTTCACGCCCAAAGAATGCTCCAAGATCTGTCCCTGCTGAAGATGACACAGCTGTGGATGGAACAGAACCAGCAGGGTGTGTCCTACACACTGGATCCTTCACAAGAATCCCCTAGATGTACTAAACACTGAATTCTTCCAGTCTTTCTTGCAAGACTGATGTCAAGAACTGGTTTCTTGACTTTCTTTTCTGCAAGGATCAAATCTTGCAATAATGCAGATGGCGGCGGCAGGAGGAGATTTCCAGAAACGAAAAGGCTGAACTATTTTCTTTTCTGGAGAGAATGAGATCTAATCTCAATTCGCAGGAACCCTTCTTGCTTACAAAAACCTCTTGGATCGAAATCTGATTTCTCTCTCTTGGTTCATTCGAAAATCTCCTCCCTTTCTTCTTGATTAAGAAATCTCCTAATTAGGAGTTATCCCAATCCAAATCAGTATTTGGATAGGGGATAATCTTAATCCCTTTCCCAGATAGAGTTAGCTTACTCCTGATCTTATCAGGAGGTTACCAGATTCAAATCTGATTTGAATTTGGTCTCTAATAGTGGATAAGGCTAAGAGCCCAATCCTTTTTGCTAACTTCAATCTCAAATTCGCCCCATTGATGGGTGATCATATCAGCCCACCTCGAAATGGGCTTTTGGCCCATTAAGTATTCAGTGTTTAATTAGTTTCCAATCTGCTGCCCAGTTGGGCTTCTTTGTATGGCGTGGGACCCAAGCATTGATCTACACACCAGCCACATGGGTTCGGCCCAGCCTTTAATACAAGGCCCAGCCGAATTCACTGAAAATCTCAATGAACCCCTTGAGTCCATCGTATGAACCCTATGGGCCCAACACTTACATTAAGTGGTCCCTGGGCCAAGCCATCTTATAAAACCCAGGGACTGTGGGCAGGTGCAAGATTAGCCCATCAGGTATTATCCTAAATGGTCTTACACTTAACCTCTCAGCCCTTAATGATCAAGCACTGCCCGACAAGAGAGGACCTCTTCTCAAACAACTACTAACATAGTAAATGGGTGAGAATGGGTCATATTCACAAGGAAGCAAGTGAAAAATTAATATATACTTAGAGAGAGTGCATTCCCGATCATTACCCCTTGTCCGACAAAGTGGCTGATTCTGTCACTATGACCACCCACTCAGATGAATTCTCAAACTGCCCCAACATACCCAGGTTTTGATCCCCACTAAGGATCTCACTGATTGGCATATCAAAGGCAGGCTGATCCAGCACCTAGTGAAGTGTCATAATCGAGTCTAGGGGTCAGGTGTAACTTTCCAGTTTTGCCCATCTATCTCCAAGGTCCAGGGCAAGACTGGAAATCTGGTCCGGTTCAAGGATTCAAGTAATCCCATGCTGTATGTGCCTCGGGTCTTACCCTGATGGCTGAGACAGGCCATCCCAACACTTGGTGGCACACCAGTATCAGCCTTGGAAGGATAAATCTCCCCAGACTTATCCAACGGCTGTGAACATTTAAAACTAACATGAGTCTCTACAAATGTTCAGTTTTAGGGTTTTACACAGAATTAAACCAAACAACATGAATCAAACATGCACTTTATTTATTTCCACTAAATAACAAAAGTACATCAAAATGATTGAAGCTAAGGGCATACAAAACTGTCTAACAGCTCCCACTTGCACTTAGGTCCAATCTGGTACAAGCCGGAGTCCCATACTTTCCACGTGTTTCTCAAACACCTTCTGTGTCAGTGGCTTAGTCAATGGGTCTGCCACATTATCCGCTGATGCTACCTTTTGAATTAGGACGTCCCCTCTACCAACAATCTCCCGCAGTACATGGTACTTCCTCTCGATGTGCTTTGACTTCGAGTGGGCCCGAGGCTCTTTCCCCTGGGCGATCGCTCCATTGTTGTCACACAACAACGGGATGGGTGATGTGCTGGATGGAATCGCTCCCAATTCGTGTATGAATTTCTTCATCCACACGGCTTCCTTGGCAGCTTCACTTGCGGCAATGTACTCGGCCTCGGTTGTGGAGTCTGCAGTGGACCCCTGTTTGCTGCTTTTCCAGCAAACAGCACACGATCCTATCGTGAAAACATACCCAGATGTAGACTTTCTATCATCTGGATCCGACTGGAAATCGGCATCGGTATACCCTAGAACTTGCAGTGAACTACCATCGAATACCAGACAAAACTCTTTCGTCCTTCGAAGGTATTTGAGTATGTTCTTCACAGCGGTCCAATGCTCCTGTCCTGGGTTTGCCTGGAATCTGCTTACCACACTCACCGCCTGAGCTATGTCCGGGCGAGTGCACAACATGGCGTACATGATGCTCCCCACAGCTGAGGCATAGGGAACGTCTCTCATGCTCTCAATCTCCTCAGAAGTCTTGGGAGACATCTTCTTGGAGAGAGTGACTCCGTGCCTGAAAGGAACGTTTCCTTTCTTGGAGTTTTCCATGCTGTATCTTTTGACATGTTTGTCAATGTAAGCAGCCTGGGATAATCCAATTATCTGCTTCGATCTATCTCTATAGAGTCGAAGACCCAGTATGTATGAAGCTTCTCCAAGATCTTTCATGGAGAACTGCTGTGATAGCCATACCTTGACCGAAGTCAACATTCCTACATCATTCCCAATGAGTAGGATATCGTCCACATACAAGACTAAAAAGGTGATCTTATCCCCACTGGATTTCCTGTAAACACAGGGCTCATCCGGATTCTGCTCAAAGTCAAACGTTTTGACTGCAGAATCAAAACGGATGTTCCAACTCCTAGAAGCCTGCTTAAGTCCATATATGGATCTATTAAGTTTACATACCATGTGTTCCTGACCAGCAGCAATGAAGCCTTGCGGCTGCTGCATGTAGATATCTTCACTAAGATCTCCATTCAGGAACGCTGTTTTGACATCCATTTGCCAAATCTCGTAATCATGGTACGCTGCTACAGCTAGCAGGATCCTAATGGATTTAAGCATGGCCACCGGTGAAAAGGTTTCCTCATAGTCGATGCCTTCTTTCTGAGTATACCCTTTCACCACCAAACGAGCTTTAAAGGTCTCAATCCTGCCATCGGGGCCCTTCTTCCTCTTGTAGATCCATTTGCAACCAATTGCTTTTACCCCGGAGGGCGGATCCACTAGAGTCCAGACTCCATTGGTCTCCATTGAGTCCATCTCAGCTCTCATGGCCTCCACCCACTTCTGGGAGTCTATGTCTAACATAGCTTCCGCGTAAGTCACGGGATCCTCTTCACTAGTCAACGCTTCCACCAGGTAACTATCCTGGTCATAACCATATCGGACTGGTGGTCTGGATACCCGGGTGGACCTTCTAGGTTGGTCATTACCTGGAACTTGTGGGACATCTCCCACTGCTCCTGAGCTCTCCTCATCAAGAACTATTTCCTGACGATGGGTGTCCAGGATGTAATCGGATTCTAAGAATTGGGCGTTTCGACTGCAGAACACTTTCTGCTCACTTGGGTCATAGAATAGATAACCCACCGAATCCTTTGGGTAGCCTATAAACAGGCAACGGCTGGTTTTAGATTCCAACTTGTCCGCACTTGTTCTTTTAACGTGTGCAGGACAACCCCAAATCTTCAAGTGTCTCACACTTGGCTTCCTTCCGGTCCAAAGCTCATATGGAGTTTTCGGAACTGATTTGGTTGGAACCCTATTCAGCACGTAGATAGCAGTCTCTAATGCGTATCCCCAAAAGGATGTGGGTAATTCTGAGCGTACGAGAAGTGACCGGACCATGTCCAACAAGGTCCTATTTCTCCTCTCTGAAACACCGTTGAGTTGAGGTGTAGCAGGAGGAGCTAGTTGTGACACTATCCCATTGGCCTTTAAGTAGTCCCTGAATTCGTCAGAGAGATACTCGCCACCTCGATCTGATCGAAGGGCCTTAATTTCTCTCCCTAACTGTTTCTCGACTTCCTGTCTGAACTCTTTGAACTTTTCAAATGATTCAGACTTATGTCTCATTAGGTACACGTAACCATATCGTGAAAAATCATCTGTAAAGGTGATGAAGTACACGTGTTGATTCCGTGTCCTAACACTCAGGGGACCACATACATCAGTATGTATTAGGTCAAGTGTGCCTGCACATCTTTCAGGCTTACCATCAAATGGCCGCTTAGTCATCTTACCTTGGAGGCAAGGTTCACAAGTGGGAAGATTTTCTACGGTTAGAAAATCCAAAGGACCAAGTCGGTAATGCCAGAGGCACGTGGGATTTACTGTATCACGAGTCCTTTTCTTGGGATTTTCGACCGACGTAGTTTCGGTTAAGTTAGTTTCCAAAGAAGGATGCAGAACATAGAGACTGTTCTCTAGTTCCCCGCATGCGATGAATTTATTATTCCGTTTAACAGTAATCATATTACTAAAGACAATCTTTAAGTACAAGGACTCCTTCTTTAAAAACTAATTCTACGGTTCCTATTGCCGCAGCTGCAACACTTGCAGTTGTTCCCAAGAACAGTGTCACTTCACCTTCACTCAACCTTCTGCTAACTTTGAACCCCTGCAGTGAGTTACACGCATGAGTTGAAGCCCCGGAGTCAACACACCAGGACACAGAAGTAACTAACATATTAGTTTCTATGACACAAGTTTCGATATTACCTTTCTTAGATTCCAGGTAGGTAGGACAGTTCCTCTTCCAGTGGCCGGTCTGCTTGCAGAAGTGACAGACATCAGATGCCTTATTCTTCTTCTGTTTCTTGGGTTTGGTAGTCTTCTTCTGGGGCTTCTTTGCCTTTCTCTTTCTCTTGCCCGATTTGTTAGCTTCAGCAAGCATAACCACAGGCTCATCCTTCTTGAGTAAATCCTCGGCCCTCTGCAACATATTGCTGAGTTCCTGGACGCTGACATTCAGCTTATTCATATTGTAGTTCATAGTGAACGCATTGAAGGAAGAGGGCAAAGAATTTAGGATGGCATCCACTTGCGTGCCAAGATCTAGCCCGGATCCAAGAGCTTCAAGTTCGTTGATGTATCCCATCATCCGAAGACAATGGTCATGAACTTTCTGCCCTTTGGTCATCTGCGCGGTCATGAACAATTTCAGGACCTTCTGTCGAGTAGAACGGTTCTGCTCCTCATACATTGTCCTTAGACTTTCCAATATGTCCTTGGCAAGTTTGATCTGATCGAACTGCCTCTGTATTGAGTTGTCTAATGAGGCAATGACAAAGCAGCGGGCTAGGGAGTTCTTATCCTCCCAATCTTGGTAGTCCCTCCTACGGGCCTCAGAAGCCCTATCACCCGGACGTTCCGGGGCAGGATTTTTCACTACCTTGTCTAACTTTTCAGAAGTTAGGACCAGCATAAGATTTCTGTACCAGTCGGCATAGTTTGGGCCCTTAAGCTTGTTATCGTCTAGAAGCTTTGCAAATTGACCGTTTGCCATTTTCTGATAAAACAGCAAAATCATTAGTCCACAACCTTAGTTTGATTCATGTTTACCTACATAGATATGGCTTTTAATCTATGTTCCATTCCCATTTGTTCATCTCTGAGATTTCCCTCCTATCTCAGTGACGGAGACGACGAAATGTCTCTGGAAATGTGGGAAATCACATGGGGTGCGTGAAGCCAACTATTTCAGCTGCATAACCCCACCACCTTTCTGTGACGGATCATATCCACTCATCAAATGAGTTTCCCTTTGGCCTCTGTCAGACAAGGTTCAGAGCCGTTTTCAGGTAAACCCTTCTGTCAGTGAGTGCACACCCATCATATTCAGGTTACGCCAAGGTACCGTGAGAGAGTTCCCATTTTCTGGTGAAGCCCCTCCCACATCGGTCTATGACGCCCCTATCATCTTATGAAACACTCTAACAGATCCAACAGCAAATGGATAGCCCAATTTTATGGTGCGTTTCCTCATTACTGATGGACCCATCATTGTGCTAATGACGGAAGGCCTTTAGAGAGTCCATCATATGGATCTCCCTATCACTTGCATTCATATTTGCTGGAGGGAACAAAATTACGGCCTAGTTCTAATTTAGGTCAAACCAAAGTGGCTCCCACTGACTTTCATAAAGTCAGATTTCTGGTGGGCCTTAATCGGCTAGGGGTTCCGTACGCATCCCTTTTCAGGGTTGTGGGGCCCACCAGGCAAAGAGGGGGTCATCCAATGACCTTCAGGGACACCATGGCAATGATGTGCATTCAGCCATGGTGTGCGCAAGAGCCACTAACGAGTCATCACGGGCCAAGTACTTATGGCCCATGGTCGCAGCACATCAAACATCCAAACATCACATGTAAAGGAGGAATTGATCCAATCAATTAATTGCTGTAAAGCCCATTCAACGGCCCATTTAAAAACCAAGTCATTAACGATTAATGTCCACTAGGTGTATGGGCTGAATCGCAGATAGCAGTTTGGCCCATACAGCTTATCTCACAATAATGGGCTTTTGCAGTTTTAACCCTTTAAAACTGGGCTTTACAGGTGGGCTGAATTAATCCCTGTAATTGAACATCAGATTTGGAACAAAAGTGTGAGACAATTGGACTGAGAACAGCCCCTTTCGAAACCCAGATTCGGTCCAAACAGTTTTGGTCCAATCTAGTCCGAAATGGTCCAAAACTGATTTTCAATTCAAGAATTAATTATTGAATGATCTGAAATTAATAGTTTTGATTTCTAGCAAACACAAAACAATTATGGACTGTTCGCACCACCTGCAAAACAGAGGTTAATCACAAGGGTTGCAGTTTCATAAACTGCAAATCGCAGAAAACGATTTCTCCATCTGCAAATCTCCAGCGCCGCCATCTTCTTCCATCTTCTTTAATCAAGAAAAATAACAGAAATCCTATTTCTATTAATTACATTCTTGATCAAATCCTATACATTCAGTCTAAAAATAAAAAAAATATTTACAGACCGAATTGAATGAAATAAATAAATAGAAAAGAAAAAGGGTGCGCAGACCATCTGCGCTAAAACTGCACTGCGATCTCCAGGTTTGAATAGTCCATTAAATCAAAATAAATAAAGAACAATTCCAAATAAATTTTGGATTTAATAGAAATTAATTTCAGATCAATCGCCCTTAACAAGAAATAGTTTCTTGAAAAAGAAAACAATCTGCGCAAATCTTGAAAGAACACCTTCTATCCATCTGCGCAGGGTCAGATCTGATTTTCTTTTGGTTCAAGATTCGAACCTGTGGCTCTGATACCACTGAAAGAATGGTAGGATCCATCTAATGGACGCCATAAAGGTTGCGGAATGGGTGGGGCGAATTTCAAAAATTTCCTACCTTCTCCCAACTGGGAATCATATTCCCTGAATTTAGAATACAATATTCAAGGATCTACTTGAACCCTAATCAAACCAGATCTGTACCAAAAGATAAATGGGAGGATTATACCTGATCCGGAGAAGCAGTATCTCCCAAAGTTGGTGTTCACGCCCAAAGAATGCTCCAAGATCTGTCCCTGCTGAAGATGACACAGCTGTGGATGGAACAGAACCAGCAGGGTGCGTCCTACACACTGGATCCTTCACAAGAATCCCCTGGATGTACTAAACACTGAATTCTTTCAGTCTTTCTTGCAAGACTGATGTCAAGAACTGGTTTCTTGACTTTCTTTTCTGCAAGGATCAAATCTTGCAATAATGCAGATGGCGGCGGCAGGAGGAGATTTCCAGAAACGAAAAGGCTGAACTGTTTTCTTTTCTGGAGAGAATGAGATCTAATCTCAATTCGCAGGAACCCTTCTTGCTTACAAAAACCTCTTGGATCGAAATCTGATTTCTCTCTCTTGGTTCATTCGAAAATCTCCTCCCTTTCTTCTTGATTAAGAAATCTCCTAATTAGGAGTTATCCCAATCCAAATCAGTATTTGGATAGGGGATAATCTTAATCCCTTTCCCAGATAGAGTTAGCTTACTCCTGATCTTATCAGGAGGTTACCAGATTCAAATCTGATTTGAATTTGGTTTCTAATAGTGGATAAGGCTAAGAGCCCAATCCTTTTTGCTAACTTCAATCTCAAATTCGCCCCATTGATGGGTGATCATATCAGCCCACCTCGAAATGGGCTTTTGGCCCATTAAGTATTCAGTGTTTAATTAGTTTCCAATCTGCTGCCCAGTTGGGCTTCTTTGTATGGCGTGGGACCCAAGCATTGATCTACACACCAGCCACATGGGTTCGGCCCAGCCTTTAATACAAGGCCCAGCCGAATTCACTGAAAATCTCAATGAACCCCTTGAGTCCATCGTATGAACCCTATGGGTCCAACACTTACATTAAGTGGTCCCTGGGCCAAGCCATCTTATAAAACCCAGGGACTGTGGGCAGGTGCAAGATTAGCCCATCAGGTATTATCCTAAATGGTCTTACACTTAACCTCTCAGCCCTTAATGATCAAGCACTGCCCGACAAGAGAGGACCTCTCCCTCGGCTGCAAGGAACAGTGCCGCACTCTCCTCTCACATGGATCCCGGGAATTAAAACCATTTGCAAACATTTTGAAACCGTACATATATATGTAAATATATTAATTTTGCAAAAACAAAATTCCAACGATTGAAATCAACTACCGGCAGTTTGGTTTCCATCAGAGAGAGTGCATTCCCGATCATTACCCCTTGTCCGACAAAGTGGCTGATTCTGTCACTATGACCACCCACTCAGATGAATTCTCAAACTGCCCCAACATACCCAGGTTTTGATCCCCACTAAGGATCTCACTGATTGGCATATCAAAGGCAGGCTGATCCAGCACCTAGTGAAGTGTCATAATCGAGTCTAGGGGTCAGGTGTAACTTTCCAGTTTTGCCCATCTATCTCCAAGGTCCAGGGCAAGACTGGAAATCTGGTCCGGTTCAAGGATTCAAGTAATCCCATGCTGTATGTGCCTCGGGTCTTACCCTGATGGCTGAGACAGGCCATCCCAACACTTGGTGGCACACCAGTATCAGCCTTGGAAGGATAAATCTCCCCAGACTTATCCAACGGCTGTGAACATTTAAAACTAACATGAGTCTCTAGAAATGTCCAGTTTTAGGGTTTTACTCAGAATTAAACCAAACAACATGAATCAAACATGCACTTTATTTATTTCCACTAAATAACAAAAGTACATCAAAATGATTGAAGCTAAGGGCATACAAAACTGTCTAACATGAACTCCTCAAGAAACCTTAGCCTTGTTAATTGGGTGAATTGACCACCCTTTCTCCAGGGCCCCTAGGGTCCATTTTATAGACAACAGTGGACATAATTGGGATTAGAGAGAAAAAGGGGGCAGCAGCTAGGTTTTTGCAGAAATATGGGTGCCCTAGGGTTGAGAATGGAGGGTTAGGATGGTTCTAAGGTGATCCTAAGATTGAGAAGAAAAGGAGAAGTGGCCCAATATTATGTAGAGCTGAGATTTAATGGCTAAAGGTTGAATTGTGAAGATTAGAACTTAGGTGGCTCCCTAGGGTTAGAATGCTAAAAGGAGAGTGCCCTAGAATGGACGCAGGAGATTAAAAGGGATGGAAGGTGAGGATTTAGCAGTTAGGGGCGGCTAGGGTTTGTTAAGAGTGAAAAGAATGGGTTAAAAGGTTCCCTAGGGTTTGCTAAGGCGTGGGGAGCATGCTAATATAGTAGGAGGGGCGCCAAACTAGGTTTATTAGCTAGGAGGCACCCTCCTGCTTTTAGTTTTTCACAAAAACACCCCCTTTCTCTGCTGGACTTCACACTAGCTTCCCAAAATCTGCATTTCATCCATGAAAACTTCACAGTTTTCCCCAAAATTTGCATAGAGACCCTTAGAGACAACAACATTTCTTTTAACTGGGAAAATTGCACATCTTGACTATTCTAAGGCCAAAAATACCCCTGAATTGATGCCCTTAAGGCATCAAAATGCAAAGTTATCATGTGGTTATGCAGCTAAAACAATTGGCTCCATGCACTGTATGTGATTTTCCACATTTCTAGAGACATAACCGTGTCTCTGTCACTGAGATAGGAGGGAAATCTCAAAGATGAAGAAATGGAAATGGAACATATATTAAAAGCCTTTTCTATGTAAATAACATGAATCAATTTAGGTTGTGGACTAATAATTTGCATTGCCATTTATCAGAAATGGCAAATGGACAATTCGCCAAACTGTTGGACGATAATAAGCTTAAGGGCCCAAACTACGCTGATTTTTGTAACCTTATGCGGGTGCTAATGTCTAAGAAATCGGACAAGGTATCCAAAAACCCTACATCGAAGCATTTGGGTGATACGGATTCCGAGGCACGGAAGAAAGAGTATCAAGAATGGGAGGAGAAAAATTCTCTTGCCCGGTGTTATATCATAGCCTCCTTCGACAATCCGATACAATGATAGTTTGATAAGATCGAAGTGTCCAGGGATATCATGGATAGTATGAGGACAGATAGTTTGAGGACAATTCTCTTGCCCAGTGTTAAAACTGTTTATGACCACTCAAATGACTGAGAACTAATAGGTTCATGACCATTGTCTAAAGATAACGGGCTATATCAATGAACTGGAGGCTCTCGATTGAGGGCATGATGATGACACTAAAATTGATGTTGTTCTTAACTCTTTGCCACCCTCCTTCAATCAGTTTATCATGAATTACAACATGAATAAGCTAAAAGTTAGTCTTCAGGAACTCAGCAGTATGTTGTAGAGGGCTGAAGAACTGATTAAGAAAGATAGGCTGATTGTCATTCTTGTTGAAGGTGGCAAATCGGGAAAGAAGAAGAGGAAGGCAAAGAAGAAGCCTCAGAAGAAAGTTGGAAAAACCAAAAAGTAGAAATAGGATAAGACATCAGATGCCAATCACTTCTACAAGCAGAACGGCCACTGGAAGAGGAATTGTCCTCAATATCTGGAGACCAAGAAGCAAGGTAATTTTGAATCCTTTATCATAGAAACCAATTTGTTGGATACTTCTACATCTTAGTGTACTGACTCCGGGGCTTCTACTCATGCATGTAACGCATTGCAGGGGTTCAAGACAAGCAGAATGCTGAGTTGAAGGGATGAAAGATCCATCATATAAATGGCTGAACCCTATAGGAAGGTCGGGTGAAATTTCAATAATTTCTTTACTCCCATCTGGGAATCGTATTCCCAATTTGGAAAATTGCATTTTCAAGGTTCGTTCTTTTTACCAAACCAGACCAAATCTGAAACCAAAAATAGGGAGAGGTATACCTGATATAGAATCCACACCAAATTGCTCCTCCCAACGCAGGTGTTCATGCCCAAAGAGTGTACCAAATCCTCCCTCCACTAAATATGACAGAACTTAGAATGAGGTAAGATCAACAGGTAGTTCTTCACCAAGAACCTTTGATTCTTCAGCAAGAATCGAATGGGATAGTGAGCACAGGTTCAGAACTTGATCAGTTCCAAGAAATGGAGATCGAATAAGGTAGGGCAGCAAGAGCAGGAAGAGAAGGGACAGAAGGTAGAAACAGTCAAACTGAGTTATCTTTTGTGTTGTATATTTTTCAGATCTGCCCTACTCTTTATTTATAGCCTCAAAGAGATGATCTCCTAATCTAATTAGGAGTTTTTTTATCCAAATCTTTATTTGGATCTGAACTCTTTAAGTGATAAGAATAATCCCTTATCTTATTTGTAGATCAAGATCAGATTTTCCTAATCAAATTAGGAGTTCCCTGATCCAAATCTCTATTTTGATCTGGACTCTTTAAGTGGATAAGAGTTATCCTCTTATCCTTATCTGTTGATCCATACCCAAATTCGCCCCTATTTAATTAATCCAATTAACCCAGTTCAAAATGGGCTTTAGGCCAATTAAGCTTTCAGGTTCACTTCCTTTTAATGCTGGCTAGCTTGGCTCTCTTTGTATTGTGTAGGAGCCTATCATTGATCTACAAATCAACCACATGGGTTCAGCCTAGTCTTTGTTACAAGGCCTGGTCGAATTCACTACTAAATACAGTGAACCCTTGAATCCATCATCATGGGCTCTTAATGTGTCCAACATTTACACTAAATGGTCTTTGGGTAGATGCAAGATTAACCCATCAAATATAACCCTCAATGGTCTTACACTTAACCTCTCAGCCTATAATGATCAAACACTGCCCGACAAGAGAGGACCTCTCCCTTGGCTGCAAGGTACTGTGCTGCACTCTCTACTCACATGGATCGCAGGAATTAAAACCTTTTGCAAACAATTTGTGAAAACAAAATATATAAGTATATCTCTATATAAATATATTTTGCAAAACCAAATTTCAAACACATTTAAAATCCACTACCGGCAGTTTAGGTTCCCATTAGAGAGAGCGCATTTTCCCGATCATTCACTTTGTTCGACAAAGGGGATGATCCTGTCACTATGATCACCCACTCAGATGAATTCTCAGACTGCCCCAACATACCTAGGTTTTGACCCCCGCTAAGGATCTCACTGATTGGCATATCAAAGACAGCCCAATCTGACACCTAGTATAGTACCATAATCGAGTCTAGGGGTCAGGAGTAACAGTCTAGTTTTTCCCATCTGTCTCGATGGTCCAGGGCAACATTAGAATTTGGTCAGGTTCAGGGTTTCAAGAAAACCCACACTGCATGTACCTCAGGTTTCAACCTAGCAGTTGAGACAAAGCACTCCAACCAACTTGGCGGCACATCAATGTCAGCTTTGGTAGGATAAATCTCCCCAGATCTATCCAATGGCTGTGAAGATTCTAAACTAAGACGAGTCTCATATGTTTCCAGTTTAAGGGTATTACATAGAAATACACCACAATAAGATGAATTAAATATGTACTTTATTCAATTACAATAAATGTCATAATGTACATCATGCTGATTGGAGGTAAGGGCATACACTGTCTAACATGAGTGCTAGAGAAGAGACTCTTTACTTGGGTACTTCCGCAACTGTTGTAGCGAACTATAGAATTGTATTTCAGAGGAGTTATTTTACTTAAATACTGTCTTTATGTACTTAATTTGAGAAGAAATTTGATTTCTATTTCAAAATTGTGTATGGATGGTTATTCTAGTTTATTCAGTAATGTGATTACTATTAAACAGAATAACAAATTCATCACTTATGGAAAACTTGAGAATGGTCTCTATGTTCTCCATATTTCTCTAGAAACTAATTTAACCGAAACTACATCGGATGTAATCCCCAAGAAAAGAACACATGATATAATTAATCCCATGTGCCTATGGCATTACCAACATGGCCACATTAACATAGATCATATCACAAGGTTGGTAAAGGATGGTCCTTTGAAATTTCTAACTGTAGAAGTTCTCCCAACCTGTGAACCTTGCCTTCAGGGTAAAATGACGAAATGGCCATTTACAGGTAAGCCTAAAAGATCTATAGGCACACTAGACCTGATACATACTGATGTGCGTGGTTCCATGAATGTTAGGATACGTAACTAGCACGTTACTTTATAACACTTACCGATTATTTCTCTCAGTATGGTTACGTGTACCTAATGAGACACAAGTCTGAATCATTTGAAAAGTTTAAGGAGTTCAAACAAGAGGTTGAGAAGCAGTTGGGGAGACAGATTAAGGCCCTTCGATCAGATCGAGGAGGCAATACCTCTCCGATAGGGACTACCTAAGAGAAAATGAGATCATATCACAATTAGCTCCTCTTGCTAGAATGGATGGTGGAGATTAGAAGAGGTGGAGGGTAGAGATTAAACAACTAGGGGTGGCTAGGGTTTGCTAAGGATGAAAAGAATAGGTTTAAAGGCACCCTAAAGTTTGCTAAGGAGAGGAGAGCATGCTAATACAGTAGGAGGGGTGCCAAACTGAATTTAGCAAAAAGGAGGCGCCCTTCTATTCTCAAATTTTCACAAAAATACCCCCTTTCTCAGCTAGACTTCAGACTAGCTTTCCAAAAACTGCATTTCAACCATGTAACTTCCTAGTTTTCCATAGAATTTGCCAGAGACCCTTAGAGATCACAACATTGAATTTAATTGGGAAAATGGCATACTTTGACTATTCTAAGGCCGAAAATACCCTTGAAATGATGCCCTTAAGGCATCAAAATGCAGAGTTATCACGCCCCCCAACTTAACCATTGCTAGTCCCTTACCAATGTAGGCTTAAAATTACACTAAGCAGAGAGATCCTTCCCATCTCAAGATCACCCCTGACAGAATTAGTCAAGCATCCTGATTCCAGAATTCTCAAACCTTGTAGAGATCGGTTTTGGGCTTAAGGGATAAAACTGTCTTATTTTGAACATTACAAAAACTTGGCTTAAAAATCTTATTTACCCTTCCATTTGCAGACTGTCTTGATAAGCTGAGATTGATTTTTAAAATCAGACATGTATTCTTCTTATCATTTTTTACAGTGGATTTCTACCCCTAAACTTGATTTGCACACTTATTTCTATTACCTTCCATCGTTTGACGCGAATCTCGACACTTGCCTTAGGTGAATAGACCCAGTTACTAAGTGTTAAGTGATTGTCTTTGGCATTCCCTCTTCCGTTTGACACGAATCTCGACACTTGACTTAGGGTGAAGAGACCCGGTTATTAAGTCTAGGGTATCCATTGACTTTTATTCTCTCTCTCTCTCTCTTTTTTTTTGCAAACATTGTTCAGGGTAGTCCACTATTTCTAACAATTTGAAGAATTTCTGTCTAATTTCTTAATCTTCCTCTTCTTATCTTTATAGGGTCAAACTTGGGATTATTTTCCAATTTCTAAACAGTTTGACAATATTCAAATAAGACCAATTTTGACTCCTATCACTTGCTACCAATTTCTACAAAATTTAATATTCTTTTATCAGTTTCCTCAATTTTTTCTGTTTGAGAATCTATTTTAATGGAAAAAATTTTTAAAATTTTCAGTGAAATTTTAATTCTACATATTTAAAGGTTTAGCTTCACATTTTTTTTTTCAATTTTTCTTTTTCACTCTTTCCTCACCCCTAACTTAAATGCCATTGTCCCCAATGGCATGACTAGATTGATGCAAAAAGGACTTGGGCCAAAGGGAACAATCAATAAGGTTTTCTTGAGGGGTTCAATCTACAACTTGGTCTTGAATCAAGAAAAGAGAAACTCCAATCCTAAATGTAATTGAAAATTACGTTGGATTGCCTCCTAACCAACGTTAAGTTTAACCCCTTCAGCCCAACACATTCACTCACTTTTTTCATCTAAACTCTTTGACTCACTTTCATCTTCCAACAGACAGGGTTCAGATTGGGCTAACCAAGGGGTAGGCAAGGCATCGAAAAGATCGTTCAATATATCCACCTTGCACTCATCTTCCCCTAGGTTTGGATACTTAGAGGCACTAAAAATGTTTAACCAGACTTTCTGCTTCCCTACTGAAATGTCCATTTCTCCAGATTTATAGTTTGTATTAGCCGTTGCTAGAAACAAACATCTTAAGATTATCGGGATATGGTTCAGTTCCTCAGTTGGGGTCATGTCTAGGACGATAAAATTCACTAGGAAGTGACAACCCTCTACCCTGACAATGACATCTTCAATAACACTTCGAGGAGTCTTGATTGACCAATCAGTGAGTTGCAGAATTAACAGGGTAGGTTTTAACTCGCCGATCCTGAACCTGTCATAAATGGATGGAAGTAGATTTATACTAGCCCCAAGATCCAATAGGTCCTGATTGATGGTGATTCCAGAGATGACACAACTTATGAGAGGAGCACCAGGGTCTTTCATTTTTCGGGGAAGTTGGTTTAGGAGAGCTGCACTAACATTTGCCAAGGGCATCATTTTTTATGGGACCGATCATGGCTCCATCATTTGAGTACACAACTCTTTCAAGAACTTGGCATAGGCCGGGATATATTGGATCACGTTGACGAGAGGGAAGTTAATATGGACTTCCCAACTCTCCTTGTTGCGAGTCTCTTTCTTTTTTCACAATGGCCTGGCTGTGAGTGCAATTAAAAAGTGGACCACAGGTTGGTTCACTAAAGGCTCATCTTCTAAAGTTTCCTTTCCTTCTTCTTCTCCCCCCAACTTAGGGTCTTCTTGCTCCTTTTCACCAACTCTCTTTTTCTCACATGGGTCCTCTAAAATCCTCCCACTCCTTAAGGCTGTAATAGCCTTAGTATTTTCAATCTAATAGTTCTTATGAGGTGGTTGAATTTGTTGTGGAGTAAAACCCGGTGGCTGATTTCTAGGATTCATAACCGGTTGACATGGTAGTTGCCATACTTCTCTCCTCTTCTTGGCTTCGGCTAGCTATCCTATTTGGCTCTCTAATCTATCGATGGACTGCTGCTGATTTAGGATCAGTTGCTGAAGCTGCATGAATTGATCATCGACTATACGGGCTTGAGGAGGTTGTGGGTAAGCCTAATAAGCTTGAGCCGGTTGATTCCTAGGGTACATCTATTGGAATTGGTTCTGTACTTGTGGCCTCTAAAATTGCTGGGCCATGGAGTTAGATGGATGATGATACTGTTGGGACTGTGTGTAGGTTTGACATGGTTGAGCCGGTTGAGTCCTAGGGTAATCATTGTACTTCCAGTGAGTTTGGTTTTTAGACCATTTGGGAGTGCACATCTAGCAGGGGGGTTTCTTGGACTTGGGCCCTATAAGTGAAATTGGGCTGATTTTCCCACCTAGGGTTATATGAGTGAAAGAATGGGTTAGCATTGGGTTGGAAAAATCTGTTGGCCGCATGTACTTGGTCTAGAATGACTGGTTGACATGGGCCTACCACAGGGCACTAGCTAACATGATGGGTCGGGCTTGCACAAAAGGAACATGATGGATAGGATGACAAGGTTGGGTATGGGCTACTTTGTTGACGATATGAAAGGACTTGGTCAATTCTGTGGGCCACTCCATTAATCTTGTCTAATTGTCATGACACATGGTTCCAATCTATTTGTTGCTCAAGTTGGAAGTAGTTTCTCATTCCACACACTTTGGCCATTGAATTCATTTTCTCTTATTTTGTTTTAACCCCCTTTTTATTCTTTTTCTTTTTCTTTTGAAATTTAAATTTTGAATTTTAATTTCAAATTTAGATTTTGAAATTTAAATTCTGCAATTTAAACTCAAATTTGATATTTTTCTTTTTTTTCTTTTTTTTTTTATTTTTGATTTTCTTTTTTTTTAATTTAAAATTTAAATTTTTGAAATTTAAATTCAAATTCAGACTTTGAAATTTAAATTCCTAAAATTTAAATTCAAATTTGAATTTTTAATTTAAAAAAAATGCAAGCAAATCAACCACATGACCTAGGGCTGACCTAGGGTTTCCTAAACTAGTGGTTCAACCAATGTCAATCCTCTTAGGTTCACTTGGAATTACACCACTTCCTTTGGTTAGCCAGGTAAGTGGTGGGGATGTGGGAGGCTCCCCTTGCTCTTGCAATGACCTAATTAAGTAACCACAAAACCCGCTTAGGCATAGCTGTTTAACCTCTTTCCTTAGACACCAATCGCCAGTTTTGGGAAGTAATCACAAGTTTCCCTAAAATTCACCACACCTTTGAACCAAATGTGAGGCTCCCTAAAAGATCTTGCTATCCAAATTTTAAAATAGGGTTAGGGTGAACCGCATGTGAAGGGTGGTGATTTTTGGGCCAAGGAAGGGTTATGAAATCCCCACCTTATCTTATTTAAGTTGGATTGACCTTAAATGAATTAACAAAAAAGAAACACAATAAACAAAGCAAATGCAAGTACCTACAATGCATGAACAATTATTTCTAAAATGCAATTCAGCAATATAACATAAAACAATAAAATAAACTAATTAAGCAAAAGGAACAACTAAAATAATAAAAAGAAAACCTAACACATTCACAACTAACAATGATAATTTCAGCAATTAAATAAATCTATATGATGCATGCTCTAGAATATGAAACCACTAAATGTTGGAATGCAAATGCAAAACTTTTCAAATACTAATTATTTTTTTTAATTCAAAATTTTAAATTTAAATTTTGAATTTGAAATTCAAATTCAGATTCGAATTAAAATTTAAATTTAAATTCAAATTCGAAATTTTAAACAATTTCCAATTTAATGATTAATTATTCAATTAAATAACTAAAAAAAGAATAAAATAAGGCAACAAATAATTATAACAAACAGAAAATAAAAGAATTAATTATGCTAAAAAGATTAACAACTACCAAAATGAATTCTAACAAGAAAAAATGCTATTCTAAAAATTAAATCGAAAATAAAATAAACAAATGAAAATTATGCGGCAATAAATAAAATAAATAATTTTTTTCTTTTTTATCTGAAAATAAAAAAAAACAACCTAATAAAACAAAAATTCGGACAAAAATTAAAATAAAGAAAAGAAATAGATCTAGAAACAAAACGACAGAAAATTAATACAAAAAAAATAAAATAAACTAAATCGGATCTAGAAAAAGAATTAATTAAAAAATCAAAAATCACTACTCTACTGAAAAAAAAGAGTTCAAAAATAAAAATAAAAA